>NC_092230.1:27446354-27448854 GCF_036320965.1 Panulirus ornatus | reverse complement strand
CGTGTTCCCAACACCTTTCTTGATGGCACGTACAGGCCAAGGTTGCGCTGCTTTTAAGGAATAAGTTGTTTGACGAGACTGTATTGCCAGTGATACAGCTTCGACGAAGCAGGCAGAATCCAATATATATATATATATATATATATATATATATATATATATATATATATATATATATATATATATATATATATATATATATTGATAGATAGATAGATAGGTGTTACCGTACTCTGCCTGCTCGAGGTTACACCGCGTGTGTATAGCCGATTTTATATCATTTAGGAGTATCGTTAAAGAATTTTCACCAAAAGGAGTCTACATTTCCCTGCTTCTGGAAGTAGCATAATCTTGGGCTAAAGAAGCCTTTAGAAAGGTCTTGGTTATCACCAAAACGCATTCATACAAACTGTGCATATGAACGCGCACTTTCATAGAACATACAAATCTCCGACAGCCAGGATCGAACCCGGGACCCCTGCGTGACAGGCCGGAGCGCTACCGCTAGGTTATGATCGCCCCCATAGCCTAGTGGTAGCGCTCCCACCTGTCACGCAGGGGTCCCGCGTTCAATTCCTGGCTGTTGGAGGTTTGTATGATATATATATATATATATATATATATATATATATATATATATATATATATATTTTTTTTTTTTTATATATTTTTTTCTTTTCCTCATTGTTCGCCGTTTCCCGCACACTGAGGTAGCACCAGGTACAGACTAAGAACGACCTCATTTGCTCACATGCACTCTCTGGTTGTTATATATAATGTACCGAAACCATATCCCCCTATTCACATCTAAGCCCCACAAACCTTTCCGTGGTTAACCCGGACCGATTGCAAGCACGTCACCGCTTCACTCAATTCGCCCTATCCCATTCACGCCTCACATCCTCTTGTATGTTCATGTCACGATCACTCAAAGCATCTTTCACTCCAAACTTCACCTTGTTCCTCCCACGTCTGACATGTATACCGTCTCAGGCAACCTCTCCTCACTCATCCTCTCCATGAATCCAAACCGTTTCAGCACACCCTCTTCAGCTCTGTCATACATTGTCTTCTTACCCCCACAACTCTCTCCTATCCCATCTTTGTTTATACAAGTAACTTTCTTCACACCACATATTGTCCTTAATTTCATTTCCAACACATCTATCCTCATCCGTTCTTTCCGATATAGGACCCAAGGCTCTCATCTATATATATATATATATATATATATATATATATATATATATATATATATATATATATATATATATATATATATCAGGAAATAATTCTTCAGTTTAAAAGAGACAAAGGAAATTGCCTGGATCAGAGGAACAGAGATCTGAGAACATTGCTGAAACAGAGGGACTCCGAAATTTTCCTAAGTGACACTTCAGAGAGGATCAAATACTGTCAGAGACAAAAGTATTTGGAAAGTGTATGGAGTGTCTGATGCAAGGTTAAGTAGGGGGCTGAAATTTTAGATTAGATGCTTGGTGGTGATGAATGAGATTCTAACCAGAATCAGATATACGTATGTGGACGAATACATATTGCAGGACTCTGCTATGAAATGGGCTGACCAAAGCTATAGGGTGCTAAGGAAGCCAGAGGTAGACAGCTGTAGTTTAGTAATGGTGTTTGAATTTGAGAAATATATCCCATTGAAACGAGAAGGAAAGAAATTAAAAAAGTTACTGACGGCAATACAAAAGGTAGACGAAGTATGAGACATAAAAGACTTTTTTTGTACCTTTAAAGTAACCGATTAGGTATGGACTAATTCATGCCCCCACATGTGGCTTTCTCAGCTGTGGACTAGGACAGTGAGCGAAAAAAAAAGATAAAATACAGCAGGGATGTATTTTAACTTCTCAGGTCTTTGTTGTCGTCCCGATCTTAAAAATGGGAAAGTTATAGGAAAAGGGAGAGGCGAAAGACAGAGAACTGCAGAGCATCGCTGTATGAGGGAGGAAGGCGGTGTCTTAAATCTGAGTGCATGATCAGTGAAGATAGAATATGAGGAAGCGAGGGGAAGCTAAAGTAACGTGGAAAAAGCCATTGTGGTAACTATCTGCCGTCATCTAGAATATGAGGAAGCGAGGGAAAGCTAAAGTAACGTGGAAAAAGTCATTATGGTAACTGTCTATCGTCATCATATACCTTAGGACCCCTACTCCTCCAGGAAAGGATGACTCCTTTGGAGTGAGAAGTTCTTCGGCAACTTCGATACAACGTCACCTGAGGTAACTTTGCACTCGCGACGTAACTACATAGAAACATGAACTGGGGGAGTGGAATTCCTTTGCCAGAATACAGAACACTGTCACAAGTTGTTCAAAATCGATAATGAAGGGGTGTGCACATTGGAGCCGTTGGCAGAGAGTTCAGAGATAAGGTCAGAGAAGAGAGAGAGAGAGAGAGAGAGAGAGAGAGAGAGAGAGAGAGAGAGAGAGAGAGAGAGAGAGAGAGAGAGAGAGAGAGAGAGAGAAGGGTA
>NC_092230.1:27273854-27443854 GCF_036320965.1 Panulirus ornatus | reverse complement strand
CATGCAGGAGCAGGGAAATGATGGACTTACCTAAAGCCATGATCTCTTCTCAGAGGTTCCTACAGCCCAAGGCTTCGCTACTTTCATTAGCAGAGAAATGCAAACTTCTTTGAAGTGAGATGTTCTTCACCAAGGATGTGCTTTCAGGAGGTACAGAAGCTACGGGTATGGTGATCTTGATGAGGTACAGAAGCCATAGGTGTAGTGACTGCTATGAAGCACAGAAGCCACGGGTATGGTAATCTTTATGAGGTACCTAACTCAAGGTATATGTTAGACTTTATGAGGTGTAGTACGTCACGGAAAGTGCTCATTCCACTGTGATTTACGCAGTGGAGGTAAAGCTGTAACTTTGTACTGTATACCCACTGCACAAAGGCCCATCTTGAGTGACGCACACTGGCAAGGGAACGGCTCGTTAGGATGAGTTACACAGTGACAGGAACTGCTGTCTTCCGTGAGGTACGTGGTGACATGGTTACTGCTAGGCTTTACGAGGCAAGAAGCAGCAGGCGAGGTGTTAACTCATGGACCTCACCTTGGTTAAGGGGGCTACCAATCTCACTCATAGGATACTTTCTTCAGGAAGACTGGGATTCTTCATCAGTTACATTATGGTACTCGGGTTTGATAACCTTCGTAAAGTACTTTATAGCTCTCGAAATGACAGTCTTTTACGGGGTACACCAGCGTTGTTCTGTGCCACAATATGAGGCTAAAATTCGGACCTATGTTAATGTAAAGTATTATCTTTCCCTCAGTTTCAGACCCTAAATCCACATTGTGAGACATAAGAAACACAAGATTATTAAAGGTAATTACCTTGAAATTCTTAAAGGAAGAAATATTGTGCCATACCTAAATAAAAGAATCTTTTCAGAGACGAACTTACGTTTACAGGATAAGGTAACAAAACAGCCGGAACCCATTTCTCATCCATACTTATATTTCCCCAGTTTCATGGAATACTACGCTAATATTCCCAATCTGAAAGGCACTTCCCCACAGATCCCATTCCCCTGCAGGTCAAAAGAACACTGTATACTATGGTACATGAGATGTTAATCTGTATGAGGAACGTCAACGGTGCAAAAGATGATAATCTGCGAGGTACACTATGGTACGAAAGATGCAAGTCTGTATGAGGTACACTGTGGTACGAATGATGATAATCTGTATGAGATATATTGTGGTACGAGAGGCGCTAGCCATTATGAGGTACACTGTGTTGCGAGTGGTGCTAGTCTGTATGAGGGATACTGTAGTACTAAAGATAATAGTCTATATGAGATACAGTATGATACAAGACGTGCTGGTCTGTATAAGGTACACTATGGCATGGAAGGTGATAGTCTATGAGGTACACTATGGTACATGAGGTGCTAGTCTGAATAAGGTACACTATGTTATGGAAGATGATAGACTATATGAAGTACAGTGTGTTACGAGAGGAGCCAGTCTGTATGAAGTACATGAGGCACGGGAGGTGGTTGTCTTTATGAGGTAAAGTATGGTGCGGCAGGCGCTAGTCTACATGAGGTAAACTACGGTACGAAAGATGCTAGTGTTTATGAGGTACATCATCATACGAGAGATGTTAGTCTGTGATATACACAACGGCATACAAAACGATAGTCTTTAGGAGTTACACTATGTTACATGAGATGCTGGTCTCTATGGACATAGTGGTACAAGAATTTTTAAGGTTAAGTGGCCAACTACTAGTTTTAGGAGCTACGTAGAGGCAAAGGAGTGGAGAAGACTGATTTGGCAACTATACTCTTTTATTTTTCTTCAGTTGATGTGATTAAAAGGTCTGAAGTTCCTAGGATTAATGAGGTATTCTACGGATGCCGGAGTCTCATATCCACACAATGAGAGATCACGAGGAGGCGAATAGTAACCTGAAGGCTCACTTGCCTTTTTGTGGTAAATAATTACGAGGTTTATGAAATACAGAATTGAATGGACACATTGTAGGTTCAGATGAGGTAACTATAGGCATTAATCCACCTAAAGTATAAAAGGCTTTTAGAGCCGGAACCATCAGGCATTATGAAGTATTTAACCCCATTGGAGCAGCGAGTGTTTATAAGTTACATGGCAGCACAGACACTGTACACTGTGAGGTACGTAATGGTACGAAGCTGCCGGTCTGTGTGATGTACGTTAGTGGTGCGACGGTATATCGATTGCATGAGGTACACTAAAAGCAACGGAAATGTTGGTCTTTTATGAGGTACCTACCAGCACGAGAGCTGCGAGTCTTTATGAGGTACCAGGTGACATGATGAGGGGAAGTCTTTGATGTACGGTGAAGCTAGCGATGGGGGGGGGGGGGTGCTATATCATGAGGTACATGATATGGGGCTGTTACTCATCCTGAGGTACACGCTGGTACAAGAGATGCCAGTCTTTATGAGGTACACTCTAGTGCTAGAGATACTAGTCTTTATGAGGTACACTGTGGTACAAAAGATACTAGTCTTTATGAGGTACACAATAGTGTTAGAGATACTAGTCTTTATGAGGTACATTGTGGTACAAAAGATGCTAGTCTTTATGAGGTACAATATGGTACAAAAGATGCTAGTCTTTATGAGGTACAATATGGTACAAGAGATGCTAGTCTTTATGAGGTACACTATGGTAACAGAGGGAGATGTCAGTATTTGAAATGCACTATGGTACATGAAGCTAGTCTTCATGATGTGCACTCTGGTGCGAGAGACGGTAGTCTTTATGAGGTACACTATGTATGAGGTATGGTAGTCTTTGAGGTACACTGTGGTACGACGAATGGTAGTCTTTATGAGGTACACTGTGGTACGAGAGATGGTAGCCTTTATGAGGTACACTGTGGTACGACGAATTGTAGTCTTGATGAGGTACTGTGGTACGACGAATTGTAGTCTTTATGACGTATACTGTGGTACAACGAATGGTAGTCTTTATGAGGTACGCTGGTACGACGGATGATAGTATTTATGAGGTACACTGTGGTACGACGGATGGTAGTGTCTATGAGGTTCACTGGTACGAAGGATGGTAGTATTTATGAGGTGCACTGGTACGAAGGATGGTAGTCTTTATGAGGTACATCGTGGTTCGAGGGATGGTAGTCTTTATGAGGTAGTTGGTAGTCTGTGGCACAAGGGATGGTAGTCTTCATGAGGTACACTGTGGTATGAGGGATGGTAGACTTTGTAAGGTAAACTGTGGTACAAGGGATGGTAGTCTTTATGAGGTAGTTGGTAGTCTGTGGTACAAGGGATGGTAGTCTTCATGAGGTACACTGTGGTACAAGGGATGGTAGTCTTTATAAGCTACACTGTGGTACAAGGAATAGTAGTCTTTATGAGGTACACTTCACTACACGAGATAGTATTCTATGAGGCATTCTGTGGTGAAAAAGTTGCTAGTCATTTTGAGGTACACTGTCGTCCGAGATAATAGTCTATGAGGTACGCTATGGTACACTGGATGTTAGTATTTGGGAGGTACACGAGATAAATCTGAGGTACACTAAGGTACACGAGATAATTGCTTGTATGTGGGACACTATGGTACAATAGATGCTAGTCTTCATAAGGTATACTTTGGTGCACAAGACGTTATCGGGTACACTGTGGTACACGGGATAAATCCATGAGGTACGCTATGGTTCGAGACTCACTAACCTTCACGAGGTACACTATAGTGCTAAAGATACTACTAGTCTTTCTGAGGTACATTATGGTACAAGAGATGCTAATCTTTATGAGGTACACTATGGTGCTAGAGATACTAGTCTTTCTGAGGTACAGTATGGTACAAAAGATGCCAGTCTTTATGAGGTAAACTATGGTGCTACAGATATTGTTCTTTATGAGGTACACTGTAGTAGAAAAGATGCTAGTTTTATGAGGTACACTATGGTGTTAGAGGTACTAGTCTTTAAGAGGTACAATATGGTAAAAGAGATGCTAGTATTTATGAGGTACATTATGGTAAGAGAGGGACGCATTGGTACGGGAGTTCCTAAGTTCAAGTGGTAGTGTTGGGTAAGCAAGCGCTAGTTGTAGGAGCTACGCAGTGGCAAAGGAACGGAGAATATTGATTCGGGAACTGCCACTTATTTCTCCTTCTTTTTGTATCAGTGGGAGTGTTTAGATCTGAGGTTCCTGGAAGTATTCGAGGGATACTTGAGCCTCATCACCCGCGCAATCAAAGATCTTGATGAGGTGAATGGTAACCCGCGACTCTAGTGTCTTAGTGGCACATAGATATGAGGATTATGAGTACAGAATGGAATGGAAACCACAGGTTCAGATGAGGTAACAATTGGTATAACACGTGCTGATATATATGTATATATATATATATATATATATATATATATATATATATATATATATATATATATATATATATATATATATGTGTGTGTGTGTGTGTGTGTGGGTCTTTGAGCAGGAACCATTGGTCTTTTTGACGTTCTTATCCTTACTGAAGCTGCTGGTCTTTATGGGTTACAAATTGGCACATGGGGTGTTCACTGTGAAGTAAGAAGTGTTACGAAAGCTGCCGATGTTTATTGAGTATTTTGGTGGCACAGGATGTGCTTACTCGTTATGAGGGACCGACTTAGTGAGTGGTACGCAAGCTGAATGTCTTTAGGAGGCAACCAGTAGTAGTACGCCAGTAGATTACTTTTATGAGGGACTTGGTACTCGCAAGCTGACTGTGTAATAACGTATGAAGTGGAATTCCTAAATAGGTACCTCCTAGCACAGGTATTGCTAGTTTTTATGATAAACAATTATTCTCTTTTGAGAATGTAATATAAATGAAACCCATTAGTAAACGCCTTCAGTGGATGGATATACATTGTTGTTCAAATACCATGGAAGGTGAATATTTAGTGTATGGTAAAGCTATGCATTATCAGTACACACATTCCATGCAGTTCAAGTGCTAATTCTAGACTGTGGTTATTCTGCCGATCATCGGCACCGTTGCGTTATGTGGTGGTAAGCCGATACTGTTCACTTTCGTCTTGCGCAACTTTATTACTCTATCGACTTTTTCTTGAGAGACGAGAAATTCCTTTTCATACATCGAAGTTCACACGAATGTCAGTTCTAGTAATTCAAAAATGAATGAATTTCACAAAGACCAGCGGGATGGTCGAAGAATTGTTCCATCAAACAGCATTACTTAACTCACGACCAGAGGCGAGGAGGCTCTCCCTCGGTGTCAATCATAGATGGACGATTATCGAGAAAACTGATGGAGAAGATTGATAAATCCAGTAATAACAGAGTCGGCATAATGACATCTGAGCCACCTTTGCCAACATCTAGGCATTCTTCTCTGCAGACCGACAATTTCTCCTAACTAACCCTTACCTGCTTTCTGCAAAAGGTTTCAACATTTCCGGATGATATCTGGTATTCTTAGCTACATAGAAAAAAAAAAGAAAATAAATACTGAAGATACGTTTGAACAAATCCCAGAATAGGAATTGCCGTACGGAATATTCTTGACAGGTTTACTTATATCTTTGGATTTAGGAAAATATTGTTAAGACTATGTAGATAAAGTTCTTAATTGTTTTCTGGTTGAAGAGGAAGACCTGTGCTTCAGTTATCTTTATTAGGTAGTGCTTTGATTGTGGTGCGAAGCATTAAGTAATAATAATAATGATTGTAATGATAATAATAATAATATAATAATGTATGCAAAAAACATATATTGCCCGTTGGTATACGTTTCTAGTCGCTGAGTTGTAAGGTCGTGTAAGAGAGTTCGATATACGAGGTTAAATTTACTATATCCAACCCATCATCCTGGACAGTTTAGGTTTGGGTAGGTTTATCTAGGCCAGGCTATTCTACCTTGTGCCTGGATTAAGTCGGATTACGTAAGGGTAAGCGAGTTTAGCTGAAATAACACCCTACGTTATGATACTATATATCTGGAACCATAGTTACTTTTATCTAGATGAGTTTAACTGCTTAAAAAAATATCGAGTTACACTATGTCATAACGTCATACTAAACCTGCAATATAATAATTTCCTATACTTTCATCAGATTTCTATTCATAGTCCTACAACTATAGTTTCCGTCTTTGAATAAGTCACAAACGTTTCATGTTCTCGAAGTATCGCTTCACTGCAGAAAGTAACAAAAAGTAAAATGACAAGTGTCACGAGCTCGCACAGGAACGGTAACTTTCGACTGAAACGTCAATAAATACAGGTTAAATACCAGAAAGGCAATAACTTCTGCATGAGGTAAAACCAGCGTCATACTCGACGTATCCTGATACTGTGACGGGAGATGCGTTACCACGGTAACGTATCAGGTGTTGTGACGGTAATGCACTAGCACGGTAACGTACCAAGAGTTGTGATGATAGTACACTTGTATAAAATACCTGTCTGTGACGGCAGTGCACTGGTAATCAAAGAACCAGACTTTGATTTGCACCAGTGCTTAAAGAACCAGACTTTGTGATGATTGTGCACTAGTGCTTAAAGAACCAGACTTTGTGATGATTGTGCACTAGTAGTTATAGAACCAGACTGTTTGACGATTGTGCACTAGTACTTGAAGAACCAGACTATGTGACAGTTGTGCACTAGTACTTTACGTAAAGTACCAGGCGATGTGACGATAGTGCATTAGTACGTAAAGTGGTAGACGCTGTGACGACAATGCACTTGTGCGTAATGTAGTAGTCACTGTGACGACAGTGCACTAGTACGTAAGTACCAGGCTTATGACGGCGATACTCGAACATGAAAAGTGACGGCAGTACACTATCGCGCGACACAGCCTACCAGACATTGTGACGGTATTTGCTCTAGCGCGTGACGCAGCCTGTCTGACTTGTGACGGTAGTTGCACCGGCATGTAACGAAGCCTACCTGACTGTGACGGTGGTTGCAACAGCGTGTGACGTAACCTACCTGGTGTTGTGATGACCAATAGTAGAGCGAAGTGTAGAGTGCACATGATGAACTAATTCCAAGCACAGTGTCCTCAAAAATGACCTCCGGCCGTCCCTCAAAGTTGACCTCAGTTCGTCACTCAGGGGTGAACTCTGATCGCCACTGATGGATGACCTATAGTTGTCACTCAAGGTTCACCTCTTTTCGCCATTAGCACTTCACAAAAATCTTGACCTCCGCCTTGACCTAAGCTTCTTAGGCTTCACTGGTCACTTATGAGGTCAAGTGCCATGTTATTCCACCATCACCTTCTACGCTCACAGAACGAAAAATCTTTTTGCGTTGTAGAGTTTTCGAAAAAAAAAAAGTTACGTTACAAACTACAAAAACGAAAAAGTAATTGAACTTGGTATTTAAATGAAATATTATTTCTTTTTTCAAAGTAGGAGAGGCAATAATTGTTTTTGTTTATAGCATTAACTAAAGGACCACTGTCTTGGTAAAACTTCACACAAAATTAAACTTGATTCAGACTTGGAAAGTTTATGTTGTTAAGTTTTCAAAAGAGCAGACTTCCATTTTAAAAACAAGACCAGTAAAGTTTATCACACCTCTACGTGAGAGGAGAGTCCAATTACTATATCGCTAAATAACTATAGGAGTCCAGGTTAATTTTATCAGGGTTACGGAGTGTGGAGGGTTGGCAGGCGGATAGGCAGGCGAGCGTCGCACTACCTTTCCCCACCACGCCAGTAGCCGCACTGACTCCTACCCTCACCGCCGTCGCCGCCACCGGCGCCTCACACTGCCCGTCTCACCGACACGACCACCACTGCCACTCTCCAGATTAATCATTAAGACCATGTATCACAATTATTGTCTCCCCTCCAGGTACGCGGATAATACAACAGTAACGAGGATATTTGCTCTGAATTGATCTTCAGTTAACATCCTCTTGCAGTCTCTTCACTATTTGTAAACTTACAAAACTAGAAAATATTAATTAAGACATTGTAAACAAACTTTGCTGGACCGGATATTGTTAGTCTTTGTAAAGTGGGGATCATATGGGACAACAGATATACTGCTTGATGAAATAACAGGACGAGCCACTGCGTTGAGCAGCGGCCCAACATTATACAGCTTTACGGTAAATTGCTGGGATTGTTGGCTAACTTTGTGACGTCAGTAGCTGGAGTGTGGATGCCTTGACATGCTATAGTGTTCTGACCAGTCTGTTATCACGTATATTATGTCTATATTTGTAGGAGTCTGACACTCGTGAGGCCCGGCATCTTCACTCTGTACTTTTACCATTTTTTTTTTTTCCGTTGAGTTCCACGGATATTTTGTCTCGGCTGACGTATTCTCATTTCACTTAACTGTTGCTGCAGGAGGAACGCTCCCTCGTATCTCTCTGTACTCCTCTCCTTTAGACTAACTGGTTTATAGTGGCTGACTGAATTTACTTTGAAAACTCGTCAGATGTTTGACTGTGTAAATGTCACGTAAAGCAAGGTCAACAAGGTGTATATACATGAGTATTCTACAACTTTAGGGTCCAACATTTTAATGGTATGGCCGACTATTCACCTCAGGGAAACCAAGCAAAGTTCTATATGGTTGTGTGCATATATATATATATATATATATATATATATATATATATATATATTCTTTTTTTTTTTGCCGCTGTCTCCCGCGTTTGCGAGGTAGCGCAAGGAAACAGACGAAAGAAATGGCCCAACCCACCCCCATACACATGTATATACATACGTCCACACACGCAAATATACATACCTACACAGCTTTCCATGGTTTACCCCAGACGCTTCACATGCCCTGATTCAATCCACTGACAGCACGTCAACCCCGGTACACCACATCGATCCAATTCACTCTATTCCTTGCCCTCCTTTCACCCTCCTGCATGTTCAGGCCCCGATCACACAAAATCTTTTTCACTCCATCTTTCCACCTCCAATTAGGTCTCCCACTTCTCCTCGTTCCCTCCACCTCCGACACATATATCCTCTTGGTCAATCTTTCCTCACTCATTCTCTCCATGTGACCAAACCATGTCAAAACACACTCTTCTGCTCTCTCAACCACACTCTTTTTATTACCACATATCTCTCTTACCCTATTATCACTTACTCGATCAAACCACCTCACACCACATATTGTCCTGGAATATCTCATTTCCAGCACATCCACCCTCCTCCGCATAACTCTATCTATAGCCCACGCCTCGCAACCATATAACATTGTTTGAACCACTATTCCTTCAAACATACCCATTTTTGCTTTCCGAGATAATGTTCTCGACTCCCACACATTCTTCAACGCTCCCAGAACTTTCGCCCCCCTCCCCCAACCTATGATTCACTTCCGCTTCCATGGTTCCATCCGCTGCCAAATCCACTCCCAGATATCTAAAACACTTCACTTCCTCCAGTTTTTCTCCATTCAAACTTACCTCCCAATTGACTTGTCCCTCAACCCTACTGTACCTAATAACCTTGCTCGTATTCACATTTACTCTCAGCTTTCTTCTTTCACACACTTTACCAAACTCAGTCACCAGCTTCTGCAGTTTCTCACACAAATCAGCCACCAGAGCTGTATCATCAGCGAACTGAAGTTCCCATTTGTTCCCTTGTCTTACGCACTTTATTTACCTCCCTCCAAAACATCTTTTTATTCTCCCTAAAATTTAATGATACTCTCTCACTCCAACTCTCATTTACCCTCTTTTTCACCTCTTTCACCTTTCTCTTGACCTCCTGCTTCTTTCTTTTGTACACTTCCAGTCATTTGCATTATTCGTTCACACTCAGTCTATCGCTGTCATGTATAATGCACGAAACCACAGCTCCCTTTCCACATCCAGGCCCCACAAAACTTTCCATGGTTTACCCCAGACGCTTCACATGCCCTGGTTCAATCCATTGACAGTACGTCGACCCCGGTGTACCAAATTCGTTCCAATTCACTCTATTCCTTGCACGCCTTTCACCTTCCTACATGTTCAGACCCCGATCGCTCAAAATCTTTTTCACTCCATCCTTTCACCTCCAATTTGGTTTCCCACTTTTCCTCGTTCCCCATATATATATATATATATATATATATATATATATATATATATATATATATATATATATATATATATATATATATTTACAGGGAAAAAATGTACTCGCTTTTTGACACCCTATAACTCACTAAATTTGATTCATTTCAACCATTAATTTTGTTTCTAAGTCAGTAAACACTGCTTTTAATATCATTAAAAGAGTGAGTACATTTTTTTTAGGACTTCTGCCATTTCTTAGGTCAATTGGATCTGAAAAAATTCAGTATTATAGGGTGTCAAAAAGTGAGTATATTTTATTTGATTTGTTTATGGATGGGGTTTTTAGGTAGGTGAATGTAAGAGTTTTGGAGAGAGGAGCAAGTATGCAGTCTGGTGGAAGGATGGAGTGAAAAAGATTTTGAGCGATCGGGGCTTGAGCATACAGGAGGGTGAAAGGCGTGCAAGGAATAGAGTGAATTGGAATCATGTTGTATACCTGGGTCGACGTCCTGTCTATGGATTGAACCAGGGCATGTGAAGCGTCTGGGATAAACCATGAAAAGTTTTGTGGGGCCTCGATGTGGAAAGGGAGCTGTGGTTTCGGTGCATTATACATGACAGCTAGAGACTGAGTGTAAACGAATGTGGCCTTTTTTCCTAGCGCTACCTCGCGGGGGAAGGGGGATGCTTTTTCATGTGTGGCGGGGTGACAACGGGAATGAATATATATGTATATGTCTGCGTATGTATACTTTGAAATGTATAGGTATATATATATATATATATATATATATATGTGTGTGTGTGCATGTGTGGGCGTTTATGTATATAGATGTGTATGTGGGTGGGTTGGGCCATTCTTTCGTCTGTTTCCTTGCGCTATATATATATATATATATATATATATATATATATATATATATATATATATATATATATATATATATATATATACACGAATAAAGTGCATATGAACGCGCACATTCATAGAACATACAAACCTCCAGCAGCCAGGATCGAACCCGGGACCCCTGTGCAAGAGGCAGGAATGCTATATATATATATATATATATATATATATATATATATATATATATATATATATATATATATATTTACAGGGAAAAAATGTACTCGCTTTTTGACACCCTATAACTCACTAAATTTGATTCATTTCAACCATTAATGGAGAAAAACTGGAGGAAGTGAAGTGTTTTAGATATCTGGGAGTGGATCTGTCAGCGGATGGAACCATGGAAGCGGAAGTGGATCATAGGGTGGGGGAGGGGGCGAAAATTTTGGGAGCCTTGAAAAATGTGTGGAAGTCGAGAACATTATCTCGGAAAGCAAAAATGGGTATGTTTGAAGGAATAGTGGTTCCAACAATGTTGTATGGTTGCGAGGCGTGGGCTATGGATAGAGTTGTGCGCAGGAGGATGGATGTGCTGGAAATGAGATGTTTGAGGACAATGTGTGGTGTGAGGTGGTTTGATCGAGTAAGTAACGTAAGGGTAAGAGAGATGTGTGGAAATAAAAAGAGCGTGGTTGAGAGAGCAGAAGAGGGTGTTTTGAAATGGTTTGGGCACATGGAGAGAATGAGTGAGGAAAGATTGACCAAGAGGATATATGTGTCGGAGGTGGAGGGAACGAGGAGAAGAGGGAGACCAAATTGGAGGTGGAAAGATGGAGTGAAAAAGATTTTGTGTGATCGGGGCCTGAACATGCAGGAGGGTGTAAGGAGGGCAAGGAATAGAGTGAATTGGAGCGATGTGGTATACAGGGGTTGACGTGCTGTCAGTGGAGTGAATCAAGGCATGTGATATATATATATATATATATATATATGATCACACTAGGCCGTGATTAAGTTATGAAGGTGAAATCACTCTTCATTAGTTCATACAATCTTATTCAAGATGTAATTTTTCTATACATGTGGCACGACATGTTTCGTGGAGACAATCCACCTTATCAGGTGCCACTACTTAATAAAGTTATGTAAGTCTCAACATTACACCGGAGTACCGCCGTCCAGCGTCTACCAGCATAGACAGCACACTGACTTGACCGACAGTAACAAGTTATAAGTGAGAGAGATTAAGGGAAGGGGGCGGCGGGTGTTTAGATGGCGGAGGTTGACCTGGGTAGCTAGTTGCGTCTTCGACATTTTTTTTTCTTTTTATGCTTTCGTGTTTTGTCAATTTCCTCATAATGATTTGGTTACTGTTTATGATTAAAGTTGCCTGGGGACAGATTAGATTTCATAGTATTAGCAAGTAAGAGAGATTCAATGACGTTGTTCTACACCCTTCAGCTGATTATGCCAAGCATCTTTTTCCTGGCTGGATTTTTGCATTATTCCGCATGTTACTGTTGTTGTTAATTGCTGTAATTGTTGGTTCATCGCACAGAGAAAGTGTTACCTTAGCATTAACCGTATCCCTAATATAAACTGCTTCGAGTATTCGAATCTTTTTCAAATGCTAGGAGCACTTAATATTAATCATTAATGGTCGTTAATGTTCGGGATGCACCCTTTATAATTGTAATGGACAAACAGTAATTTGCTGAATGATTTAAAAAATCCAGTCGGGAAGAAGAGAACCTGACATCAGTAATGATACCTTCCAAATGATGGCGATGAGAATATGCAGTCAAAGATGTATTTGTCTTTATTGCGTCATCACAGATACTCTTTGCTCTGTACTTGTAGCTGTAACTGTGTGTTGATTCACTTGATAAAGGACAATGAAATTCGAAACGTTGTGTTGAATCGAACAGTATTGGAGTGTACATTTTGATAGTTTACTCATCACATTCCCATTTCTCTCTCTCTCTTGCTCTATCATTTCATATTCGATCAGCTATCCTCACACCACATATTGTCATCAAGTGCTGAATTCATTTCCAGCACATACTGTGTAATCTAGGTGTTGTTTGTTGGGATCTAGAGCCCACGCCTCGCATCCCTTGGGACACCAGAGCGACACGATCAAGCATGCCTATCTTGTCCCTCAGACAGAGTGACCTTTCTCCACACACTGCTCAGTGCACCCAGGACCTTACCCCTGTCACCCACCCCTATGGCTTACTTTGACTCCCACGGCCCCATTCGCTGCCATGTCCACTACCAGACATCTGAAACTATTCACTTCCTCCGTGTCTTCTCCCTTTAAACGCACACCCTAATTAACCTGTTTTACTCCCCTACTAAACTTAATGACCTTACTTTTATTCACATTAACTGTCAACATTCTTCTCTTGCACACACTCATATTCAGCAGTGTTAAACTAGATTCCGACATCCACGAAATAAAACAACTGACTCATTTTCCAGGTCCCTCCACCTATTCCCAACAGATTTTAGACCTATTTATCTCTTCAAGACCCTCCCATTTACCTCCCACGCCACCTCGTCTATAGCCAGAATAAACAGTCATTGTGACGCCACGCACCCTCGCCGCAGACCCACATTCACATGGGACAGCTCCCTCGCCCCTCCTACTCGCACACACGCCTTGCTCTCTTGATGACGACACCTCACTGCTTGTAGTAGCTCCTCCCACACATAGTCGTAATGCCTCACACAAAGCACTTCTATCAACCGTACCACACGGTTTCCCCATATTCATTGATGCCACATACAAATCCCCCACTCTTTTTCGTACCTGATAGCCGTTTTCAGCGTTAGTGAGGTAGCACACACACACACACACACACACACACACACACACACACACACACACACACACACACACACGCACACATCACATTTCTTGACCTGTGGTTCCGCCCATTGGCCTTAGCTGGCTTCCTGAGCGCTGCAGAAGCCTCGTAAGTAAGAGTTCCTGTGGCATGCGAATCATGCAGGTTCTGGACTGCTCTACAGTGACAATAGGAAATTGATGGATGCCTCTAGTGTGAAAAGTTCCTCAACGAGACTGTATTCCCTTCCGTCTACTGAGGAAATAGACATCCTTGATGATGGTGATTTTTCACTCAGGGTGTATCCATTGTCAGGCGGAGTCCTGTAGCACCAGGTGTGTGTGTGTGTGTGTGTGTGTGTGTGTGTGTATTTATATATATATATATATATATATATATATATATATATATATATATATATATATATATATATATATATATATATATTATCCCTGGGGATAGGGGAGAAAGAATACTTCGCACGTATTCCCTGCGTGTCGTAGAAGGCGACTAAAAGGGGAGGGAGCGGGGGGCTGGAAATCGTCCCCTCTCATTTTTTTTTTAATTTTCCAAAAGAGGGAACAAAGAACGAGACCAGGTGAGGATATTCCCTTAGAGGCCCAGTCCTCTGTTCTTAACGCAACCTTGCTAACGCGGAAAATGGCGAATAGTTTGAAAGAAAGATATATATATATATATATATATATATATATATATATATATATATATATATATATATATATATATATATTATCCCTGGGGATAGGGGATTAAGAATACTTCCCACGTATTCCCTGCGTGTCGTAGAAGGCGACTAAAAGGGGAGGGAGCGGGGGGCTGGAAATCCTCCCCTCTCGTTTTTTTTTTTAATTTTCCAAAAGAAGGAACAGAAAATTGGGCCAGGTGAGGGTATTCCCTCAAAGGCCCAGTCCTCTGTTCTTAATGCTACCTCGCTAACGCGGGAAATGGCGAATAGTTTAAAAGAAAGAAAGAAATATATATATATATATATATATATATATATATATATATATATATATATATATATATATATATTATCCCTGGGGATAGGGGAGAAAGAATACTTCCCACGTATTCCCTGCGTGTCGTAGAAGGCGACTAAAAGGGGAGGGAGCGGGGGGCTGGAAATCTTCCCCTCTCGTTTTTTTTTTAATTTTCCAAAACAAGGAACAGAGAAGGGGGCCAGGTGAGGATATTCCCTCCAAGGCCCAGTCCTCTGTTCTTAACGCTACCTCGCTAATGCGGGAAATGGCGAATAGTTTGAAAAAAAGAAAAAAAAAAAAAAAAAAATATATATATATATATATATATATATATATATATATATATATATATATATATATATATATATATATATATATATATATATATATATATATTCGCACGAGTCCACGGGGAAAATGAAACACGATAAGTTCCCAAGTGCACTTTCGTGTAATAATCACATTATCAGAGGATTCACAAGATGGAAATATGACAGTCAGTTGATATACAACTAAGAGACGTAGCTAGGATGCCATATGGTAAACATGCGAGTGTGTGTGTGTGTGTGTGTGTGTGTGTGTGTGTGTGTGTGTGTGTTTGTCATTGTGGGATGAGCACAGGGCAGTTGAGTGGTAAGTGTTCTGTGTCCTTAACATCACATTTGCCTCCTGGGCACGAGATATCTTGTGGTATGTCGGTGTTGTACATTGCTGTACAGAACGTCGGTGAGAAACGTGAACTCGTGGCTACATGCCTGAAGAATGAAGTCTCTCCAGGAAACAGTTTTTGGTAAGGCGGTGTTTAAATCTGGGCAAGGAGGGAGGTTGTTTAGTGCTTGTTGGGTCGTTCCCCGTGTATGTATTTTGTCAATGTCGCGTGTGCTGGGGGAGAGGGAGGTGGGGAAAATCTGTAAGCATAGGATGCTTAATGAGGGGTATGCTTTTTTATCTCTACCTTGGGGCTGGGGGGGAAGGTGGCTCACTATAGCATTGTTTGGCCGGGAAGGATCTAATGCCGTTGCAAAGAACTAAGTGTTGTCAGGCACACTGAGGGTGAACCTTTACAGAATATTTCTGCGTTGCTGAGCAAGCGTCGGGTGTTTATTGTTGCCAGGAAAGCCGTTGTTTGTTCTGAGAGCTTAGTTTTATGTTGTCTGTAGTTTTTTTGTGCTTACTCTTGACGGGTAAGATGACCAGACATGTGACGTGTAGTTTAGGGTGAGGTGGTTAGATATCTTCAGCCACTCCTGGACACACAACATGTCCCGGGCTATCTGGAAGCTTGCCATCACAGAACCCATACTAAAACTCTCCCAGACACACAGCTCCTCCCTACTCTTACTGCCGCCTTATATAGATGACATGTTCAGTATCCAAACTCCTTGAAAAACTGATCCACAAAAACAAAACTCAGATATCCAGCTCTCACTTACACAACACGGTTTTAGGTCTTATCATTCCAACACACACACACACACACACACACACACACACACACACACACACACACAACAGATTCTGAATGGATTAAGGAAACTGCAGTCCTTTGTCCAACATAGTGCTTGTTGCACTGGATATCAAGCGGTGCTTGTTGCATTAGATAGCAGGCCACCGTTCTCCGACACATCCACACACAAATGACATTGACGCCACCTCCATAATAATGATAAAAATTGGTTAGCCAACTTTATAGCTGGTCACCAACCCAGAGTTGCTCACAAAGGCTTCGCCTCCCAGATCCTGAAACTCTACAAAGGAATTCCCAGAGGAGCAATGTGCGTGAAAGGGACTTTACGGGTCGATATTTTACCTAAACTCTCACCAGATCTTCGCCTTGGCAGTGCTGGAAAGGAGACAAACTGTCTCCTGAAAAATATCAGAGTCACGTTTAGATACATGGACAAGGAAATATACAGTGAAGCGATCACATGCTATAATGGACGAAAATAGGATATGCTTCTCAAGTTTGGTCACTACACATAAAAGAGCATAGAGATCTGACTGAGAAGGTCGCGAGGAGGTCAACGAAGGTGGTTTCAGGATGTCAGAGCGCTGAGTTACAAAGAAAGGTTAGAGGCTATAGATTTGCTCATGATGGAAGAGAGAGGAGTAAAGTTTGACCGAGGAGCAACCTTAGAGCAGAGTATAGTTTGACTGAGGAGCAACCTTAGAGCAGAGTATAGTTTGACCAAGGAGCAACCTTAGAGCAGAGTATAGTTTGACTGAGGAGGAACCTTAGGGCAGAGTATAGTTTGACTGAGGAGGAACCTTAGGGCAGAGTATAGTTTGACTGAGGAGCAACCTTAGAGCAGAGTATAGTTTGACTGAGGAGCAACCTTAGAGCAGAGTATAGTTTGACTGAGGAGGAACCTTAGAGCAGAGTATAGTTTGACTGAGGAGCAACCTTAGAGCAGAGTATAGTTTGACTGAGGAGCAACCTTAGGGCAGAGTATAGTTTGACTGAGGAGCAACCTTAGGGCAGAGTATAGTTTGACTGAGGAGCAACCTTAGGGCAGAGTATAGTTTGACTGAGGAGCAACCTTAGGGCAGAGTATAGTTTGACTGAGGAGGAACCTTTAAGATTTTAAACCAGTAGGGTGACGTCAGTAGCAAGGAGTTCTTCGAAAGATGCAAAGATGGAGCAGCCAGAGGCCAAGTCAAGCATGAAACTTGCAAGAAAAGATACAAAGAAGTCCTTTTGTAGTATACAGTACTGATTGAATGGAATAAACTGATTAATGAAACTGTGAATGTGGGCAGCATACACAGATTTAAAAAGCTGTGCGATAGCAGAGGTGGTTCAAGAGATGAGGACCCACGAGAATAAAACTCGCTTCCCGCATAATATGAATAAGTAATGACACGCACACACACACACACACACACACACACACACACACAGGAAGGCAGGAAGAGCACCGCAGTCCAGCTAACATACCTTCGTAAAGATAAATATATGTAGAGCTTCACTGGACCTGTGGTACATGTAAAGGGAAGTGGAAAATGCCAGTGGAGCCCGTAAATGAGCAATGACTGTGGAACTGACCCAGGATATGAATGGCCGTTTTGGGTAGAGATGCGAAGTATGATGCATTGCTATTTCTGGTGGACATATATGGGATCATTTACGAAGAGATAAAGTTGATAGTTAAATGATATTGGATCAAGCAGTTTATGAAAAAGAATTATAAAATCTTGAACCACTGTAGAAAAAAAAAAGGTTTATGCTACAAGTCGCTTGGCTAACGTCTCGGAATTATTCTCTGATCAAATTCCGTGTTCGAAGTACAATTCGTTTGGCTTTAGTAAGTCAATCAGGGTCGCACTGAAATTTCGTATGGGGGGTTTCCAATGACATTAAGGTGGTGTTGAATACTGACAGCGTATTCAGCATAAGTCAGAGCCATTCTAGGCTAGAACTTTTAGATCACGGAATGGAGTCAGGTAAGATAAAACTTCATGATCGTGTAGTAGTAACTTAGTATGTTAGGAGAGGAGGCTGGCTGTAGGGGATGTTGTGGACGGCTTTTCAGTTGAGAGATCAGAGACGAATTGAGGGATGAATCAGATAACATCAGAAGGGATAGGGGCAACTGCTGTTACTGATAAAAAAATGAATGTTAATCATGAAAAATGGATGAGGAAATTAAGAAGCTGAGGGATCGTACGAAGCAGGACGAATCGCCTGTAAGTGGACATTGAAATTAAGGAACTGGAATAAACACTCTCAGAGCAGAAAAGGATAATTAAAAGGATTGAATGACCGCAAGGAAGCACGCATAGCACAGTGGCCGGCGTTTGTTGAACCTGGGCGACAGGAGACAGGAACAAATTCTGAGGATGAGTGTAAGAAGAAAGAATAAATCGGTTTTGAGTGATGCAGAGGCTCAGAGATCTGAAGACTTTAAAACAAGAGGAACATAGTCGATTGCCAAGTGTAGCTATAGATGGGGTAACATATACTGCAATAGATAGTACGCTGAGGGACATAATATGGATGGGTCGGTAGCTGGCTTGTGGAGAATATTCAGGATCAACGCAAGTTGGCGAAACTACAAATCTCAGAGAAGATAGCTACACAGAGACGAATCATTGCAGGACTTGGGTGACAAGTGGGTTACACCAGAACTAAGAACTTTAACGAGATGGGAGGTAGGTAGAGACAAGTCGAGTGCTTTTTGGACTGGATGGAGAATGAGTTCAGGTCAAAAAAGGGACAAGGCGGAGAAGGAATACACACACTGATCAATAGACAATTAGATGATACAGATATGTCAAATAAAATTCCTGAGATATAAGTGAAAAAGTAATTGATCGGTATAGTTGAGCAGTGAGGGGAGAGATTAGTATTGATTACCATCAATATGGAGTTTTGTGACCAAATATTTAAACAGTCCAAGAAACTTACTCATGAGGAGACATTCAGGAAGGAGTTCTTCAAATGTGATAGCCCAAGGGAAGAGTACAAACGAAGAGCAAAAAATGGGAGATTAGTAAAAGGATTTAGTGAGAGGTGCCACTGCCTCAAAGAGTGAGATAAGTTACGGGATGCAAATGCTAGATTGAAAATAATGTGAATGAACGCAAATAACTGGTACTAAAGAAAAAGCTGGAGTCTAAGGACTGAATTGTGAAAAACGAACCTTTCATTGCTGAAGTAGTGGAAAGAAAACTTGATAAAGAGATCAGATCTGACGTAATCTGTATAGGGTGATAAGTAATATTACGAAGAAAAAAAAGAAGACAACGAAATAGGGGGATTGGCCCTCTTGATGAGGGACAACATTAAGTTTGAGGAAATGTTGATGGACGACGCATCTCTCTCTCTCTCTCTCTCTCTCTCTCTCTCTCTCTCTCTCTCTCTCTCTCTCTCTCTCTCTATATATATATATATATATATATATATAACCCTCAATAGATTCTTTTTGATTCATAAAAGATATGCAGTATTATCAGTGGAGGAACAATGAAAATGACGTAGGATGCAGCGAGGCATGCAATTATCAGAGAGCGAAGTTATAATGATGGGAACTTCAATTATCAAGAGATAGAGTAGAAGAATCTTGGAAACGAAACTTTTTAGAATGTTTCGCTGCAGATAGAGAGGAGAGGTTAGAAACGAGTGGTATATGGTTTGATAACAGATGTGAATGGTGGGGATATCTACAGGCGGCCCTACAGCCAACTGGAAAGAGGTGAAAAGAAACGATTGGAAAATAACACTGTATATGAAGCAAGAAAAAAAAGCAAGATTTATTTTTTCTATAAATTCCTCAGGAGTAAATAGTCGGGATTATGGGATTAGACGATTCAGAAGTGAAGAGTCTTGAAGAGTGCTGTAAAGATGTGAGAGGAGGTGAGTGAAAAGTTTGAGTATTTTCACGGTCGATTGCTTCAACACCAGCAGGCTGGAATGGGGAGAAGAGGTCTTGGAATGCAGTGAAATTCATAGATAAGACATAAACACATAACAAAAAGGCCTTGACTCCCAGAAGGTTCGTGGACCTGATGAAGTTTGTTCCATATATGCTGAAAGAATGTACAGATACGCTTGACAAGCTGCATGGAATATCATTCATCACGTTGCTGGAGAAGGGTAGACTACGTGGCTTGAAAGAGTGTAAAGGGCATGCCTATCTTTGAGAAAAGAGGCTGAGAAACTGCGTTGAACTATTTATTGACCGTTCTCTCTCTCTGACGAGTGTGGTCTGCAAAACACTGGAAAAGATAATTGAAGGACAGATAGACGTCGACTTGCGTAACTAATCTCTCAGATTTACATGAGAGGAATTGCTGTTTTAGACCAAAGAGAAAGATGACTGAATTGTTTATTCCTAGGTTGTCAGAAAGCGTTTGACAATACACATCATAGAAGGATGATAGGATGGCCATCTTCAGCTGGAACGACGGGTCTATTTCGATGGTTATGAAAATTACCCTATTAGAAGGGGACAAAGGGAGTTTTCTAGAAATGATCTGGATTCACTAGTGTCGTACCTAGGGCATGGTTTTAATGGTTTTAGGACCGTCCATGTTCTTAATTCATGTAATGGACTGGACTTATGCCTGAATGTGGTTGCATATGAGAAGCAAAGAATGACAAGGACAATCAACTTACAAGGGGACCTTAGACAAACTCCAGAGATAGTTTTGTACATGGGTGATGCAACTCATTCCCGAGTAGATTCACTGTAATGAGGATGGAATACAGGTAAAGAAGACCTCAGTACGATATCATATAGCTTGGAATATGCTTCAGGAACTTGTGTTTGAGAGGGGCCTGGGAGAAGACAGTGTATCTAACTTATTTCCAAAGCTTTGCATCAAAAGAACTATAAAGTTGAGAAACTCTATGCTGACAAGTATTAGAGCTGCTTTCAAGTATATGGATAGGAAATATTCAGCAAATTATTCAGAGCATTCGTAGCCAAAATCAGAATGTACTTCTCAAGTTTGGTGACCTCATCTAAAGATGAGCAAAGAACAATATAGAAGGTCTAAAGGAAGTATTTATGGATTTGGAGAATACATATGATGGGGTTGAGAGACATGCATGGTATATATGGTGTGGGAGAAAAGCTGCTAGAAATGATTTTATTTTTCCAAGGGTGTAACGAGTGTACGAGTAAGAAGAAGGTAAAGTGATTGCGAGAGAAGGTTGGTCTGCGGCAGGGGTGTTTTGATGTATTCATGGATGTTTAATTTATGTATGGTTGTGGTGTTGCGGGAGGTAAATGCGACAGTCTTGAAGAGAGGGGCGAGTATGCAGTCTGTATTAGGTGAGGGGGGGGCCTGAGAAATGAGTCAGTTGTTGTTTGCTGATGACACGGTACTGGTGGCAGATTCGAGTGAGAAATTGCAGATGTTGGTGACTAAGTTTGGAGGATTATTTGAAAGGAGGAAGTTGAGTGTATGTTTAAATAAAAACAAGGTTATTAGGTTTGGCACGGTTCAGGGACAGTTGAATGGGTGCCAGTTTGCTTGGAGAAAAACTTGTATGTAGTGAAGTGTTTTAGATACGTGGGAGTGGATATGGTAGGCTAATGGAATCAAGGAAGCGGAAGTGAGTCATAGTGTGGATGAGGGGGTGAATGTTCTTGGAGCACTGGATAATATGTGGAACGAGAGGTCGGTATCTGGTAGTGCAGAAATGGGTATGTTTGAAGGTATAGTAGTCCCAAGCAAGGTGTGGGCTATAGATGAGGATGTGTGGAGGAGAATGGATGTTTTGGGAATAAAATGCCAGAGGACAATATGTGGTGAGGTAGGTTTTTTATCGAGTAAGTAGTAAAAGGGTAAGAGAGAGAGGTACGGTTATAAAAAGAGTATGTTTGAAAGAATTGAAGAGGTTGTGCTAAAATGATTTACCAAAGACCAAATTCTGTGAAAGAGCCCTGATGTTACCCATGATTTCTTCGTAAAGGCTCATGTAGTCCAAGATTGCGTTAGTTTCAGTAGCAGGGAAATGTAGACTCCTTTGGCTTGAGACAATCCAGCTTCGCCGAAGGTGACTTTTCACTCTCCGTGTAACTTCTTGCAGGCGCAGCACGGTAACATCCCTACATACTCGTATATGATATGATATATAATTAGTGGATGAAATGCACAAGTTGAATGATGAAAGTGTGAATACTGACAGTGTACAAACGTTTTAAAAGTAAGATGATAGTCCAAGAGTGTAGGACAGCCTCTCAGTCTGTACCAATAGGGAATTAGACACACACACACACACACACACACACACACACACACACACACACACACACACACGTCTCATGTCTGGTCACCGGATATAAAGAAGCGCACAGAACTGGCAGGCAAGATCCTGAGATGGACAACAAAGATGATGTCAAAAGTTGAGGAGAGCTGAGTTACATGAGACAAGTTAGGGACCTTCAATTTGTTCACCATGGGAAGGAAAAGAAGAGTGAAGGGGGGACCTTATCACATCCTCTAAGTCTTTTAAACCAGCGTGATGTAGGCGATAACAGACGGGTCAGAACACTTGTGAGTCAAGGCATCCACACTCCGGCTGCTGACGTCACAAAGTTAGCCAACAATCCCAGCAATTTACCGTAAAGCTGTATAATGTTGGGCCGCCGCTCGATGCAGTGGTTCGCCCGGTCATTTCATCAAGCAGTATATCTGTTATCTTTTAGGATTGTGACCGTTGTGGCATTACGAAAAATTACATACAATATCCGTAGCCATACGCAAAGTTTTTCAATTTCCTCAACGGTTTTGATTTTTTTTTTGGGGGGGTTTATCTCCAAATATTTAGAGGATGCAAGGAAAGATTAAATGACGATCAGCTCAGAGCGGACATTCTCGTTACTGGTGCATTACCTGCGTAACTGAAGGGGAAACAATAATTGCTAAACATGGTCTTGATGATCAGGCTGGACAGTGGCGCCACTGGTGGAGGCGGCGGCGGTGGCGTAAGATAAGGTAGTCAGTGCGGCTCCGGGCGCGGTGGGATTAGGTTGTGTTATTTTCTGCTGCCCACCTGCCTGCTTCCCACCTACCTGTAACTCTGCTTCCCTGGTATAACTGACTCGGATTATTATTGTGGTTTATTAATATAGTGTGTCTGTGTGTATACTAGCGTCTGTGCAGCACTGGTCTAGGCTCTGTATTCGAGGAACACCATCTCTTAAACTTTCTTGACCATCTTGAATACAATGTTCTTGTTCTCATACTTCGCTCGTTTTTCCTTTTCTTTACGTTGTGTGCCTTCAGTTTGCTCACACAGGTTTCCCATGTCATTAACGAATCTGTTGCAGTGGATGGACTTCACAAATTTTCGAACTCTCCTCTTTATTCATAAGGTCTGTACTAAGTCCATCTTCTTGATCTTCGTTTGCCGAGTTCAAAGAACTTTTCAGTTTCAGTAGTCACATCACGTTTAGAAAAACAGTTGGAGTAATGTCTCTTCCGCCAGTGGTAGATCTCTGTCCTCTCCTTGTAGGTTGGCTCCAGGCGCAGTCTTTGTTACCCTGAGTCGGACCTGTACTGTTTTGATCTGTTCGTATCGCCCCAGTAGAGTGACGAAATTGACGATGCGTATTCTAGGTTTAATGTATATTCTGTTAAAGTATTGTCGTGATCATTAACCCGTCCATGTATGAGAGGATCATTAACCCGTCCATGTATGTGAGAGAAATTTTCAAGTTAAAACAAGAGACAGAGGTGTTAAGGTGGGTATCAGGTGAACATCAAAGATTATCTTTTTTCAACGTTGGAGGCTCTAGTCATGGAAAAAAGTCCACATCAAGGCCGGGTCTTAATTGAAATGTGAAGAGGTTAATGAAAGGGGAAAAAAAAGAGACAAGCAAAAGTATTTACGAATTTTGGAGGAACTGAAAAACCAGTCTTGAAAAATGCCAGGTCAAAGTTACTGGGGCAGACATGAGAGGGTAGAGAGTTCCAAAGCCTTGAGGAGTAGGGAAAGAAACAGTCATCAAATAGATGAGTTGCTAGCGGGCACACAGTATTCATCTGCCGCAGAAGCTTGCCAGGGTATTGCAAATGAACCTGAAACATAAGTCCTTTGTTCCCTATCTCTTACGACTGCCTGAAGATAAGTTTATATTTATCCTTGTGGCTGGGATGGTGTCTGTTACCTTTTGACAGTACAAGAACACACAATCCACGCATCCATCTCTATTTTAAAATGGAGATCACTCTGTCATGGATATCTGAAAGATTTATTTACACATGAACCTTTTCCTCTGAATCCATGATACCGCTCAGGTAGCTTTGTCCTTCGCAAGCCATCATTCATTTGCTTTCTATCTTTCCAGACTCGTTGTAAACCATCATCGTCAGAGATACGTGTTTGTGGGTTACTGCATTTGCTATAATCACCTTCGTCATAACGGGTTTGCTTTCCTTCACCCCTTGACAACCTCCTGCTCATCCTCCTTTGATCTTTTGAACATCTCAAGTGGACTGTCGAGTCCTGATTACAAGTGACTTTACGTTATCAGATCCCAGCGTCTTAGGATTATAACCTTTCCACGATCCTACTCAAGTCTTGCGTAACAGCCTTGATGTTAACCTTTGGTTTCCTCATCACTCCCTCTCGTCAGGATCATGTGTCCTCCACACTGACGACACATCGTGGGCTTAACACTCTGCCTCTCACGTACATGCTCCCGTGTGTCAACCGTCCTCTCTTCTGTATCATTCAATCACATTAACTGTTCCTTAACTGACAATTTTCGGCAGATAAGTGTATGGAGTAATTAGATATTGCTGTCTGTCATGTCTGTTCTACTACCTTTCATTTACTTCCTGCCTGCCGCGTCACCTAAACCCTCAACACAGTACGTCTGTATTTTCTTAACCATCTGGATGTCTTGCACGGAGTCAAAACTCTCTTCCGACCCGCACCCGCGCACCCTCCCTCGTCCATTCACTTCCAACAGTCGGCATCAAATACAGACACCTTCGTGACAGATTTCTCTGGACACATGTAAAACTGTTCCATACCCAGACTTCAGGTATTCTTTTACCTCTGAACAGTCTCTCTCTCTCTCTCTCTCTCTCTCTCTCTCTCTCTCTCTCTCTCTCTCTCTCTCTCTCTCTCTCGTTCCTTTAGGGGATTGATTATTTTTTTTCGTTTTCTCTTTGACTTCAGTGTTATTTACCCACTAACCGTGCCATTCGGTCACGAGCCTTGTATAATCATTCATCCCAAGCGGAGTGTTCGTATGGCGTTTTGCGTTTTCAGGCCACTGCACGTGAGACCGGGTTCTCGTAGTGATGGTGAGTCAGGTCGACTGACGCGCCCGTGAAGAAGAGTCTCGGAAACACTCGAAGAATTTGTATCTCTACGATCCTATCTCTCCATGTGAATCCAACCGTCCCTAGCCACTTTTTCTGTAGTTGATCCCATTCATTGAAGCTTTCTCCACTTCTCAGTATCTGCCTCGTTCTTTTCTCCATCATCATTTTTCGTTATATATATTTTGTCTGTTATTATAACAGCTTTTGAATGGATAGGAAATGAGCAAATGTATTACGCAATCTTTTCCTTTTGCTTTGATCAAGCAACACTGTTAGAGAGGATGATCATCCGCCGGCACTTCTTGACGCTTAGGTTGTCTCTGACGAGACCAAATACCTTCCTATTTTTATCTTTTCTCTCCATCCTCTTCCTCGCAGTCGCGCGCGCATGTGTGTGTGCGTGTGTGTGTGTGTGTGTGTGTGTGTGTGTGTATCCTCCAGGATAAGAATAGGTTTGATTTCATTTCCTTCGTGAGTTTCGTCTCAACAGTTTTTCCAGTTATTTCCTGGTTTCATTTTCCCGCGCGGTCTCTCAATGTCACTTTATTTGCATTTACCTCTAATCTGTCTGCATTCGTATGCGTTGCTTTCAGCTGCGTTTTTCCACTTCTTGTTTTACCTGGTCTTTCTTTGTTCCAGTGATTCTCCAGGTCCAGATGGCTGGAGATAAAGCTGTGAATATTTAACTTCCCAGGAGGGACGAGCTGCAGGAGATGAAATATATGGAAGGGTTTTGTTGGAGGGTTCCTGGAGGTGATGATTGCAGGGACGGGTTTTAGGAGTTGAAGGTTTCGGGTGGGTTTTGTTGGAGGGTTCATGGAGGTGATGACTGGAGGGACGGGTTTTAGAAATTGAAGGATTCGGGAGGGGTTTGTTGGAGGGTTCCTGGAAGTGTTGACTGGAGGGACGGGTTTGAGGAGTTGAAAAATCTAGGAGGGTGGTGTTTTGGAGGGCCTTTGGGAGTACTAATTGGAGGAGTAGCTCCAGGAAGTTGAAGAATTGAAAATGAAATTATTGGGAGACTCATGGGAGCGTTCATTATAGGGAGACATTATGGGAATTAAAGAATCTCCGAGGATTCTTGAGAGAACGGTGAGCAAGAGAAAGTTAAGAAAAGACACGAAAAGTTGAAGGTTAATGGATCCAAGGTCTCACATTGGGGTCTTCTGTATCATCAACTCATCAGGTCTTTTTCTCTTTTTTTCTCTCTTTGTTAGCAACCATTTCTCTGGTCTTATTAGGAGTCCCTCTTTTTTTTTTCCAGATAATTTTCTTATAAACTTTTTCTTTTTTCTCGTCGCTCTTCCTCTGCTCTCTCATGATTACCCAACTATATTCCTCATGGGAGGCAAGCGTCTTCCCTCGCCTGAAAACCGTGCCTCGGTTACACTCCACTCATCATAATAACCTTCATAGATCTTCCCCTTACCTCCTGATTACATCTTTCTTTTCTTTGCTTAATTAGGCTGCATGATGGTGGCGATACTACACGAATACACGAAGCTGTAGCCTGGCCCTTATGTATGTATGTATGTATGTATATATATATATATATATATATATATATATATATATATATATATATATATATATATATATATATATATATATATATATATATATATATATATATATATATATATTGCGTTAGAGGCTTCAGTTACAGACAAAAGATCATATCAAGCTGGGCCTTAATTGAAATATAAAAATGATTAGAAAAGAGAAAAATAAGAGACAAGGGAAAGTATTTGCGAATTTTGAAGATGACAAATCCTGTATTTCAAAATATACCAGGTCATAGTTGCTGGGAAAGACATGAGACGGTTGAGAATTCCAAAGTATCGAGGTGTAGGGAAAGAAACAGTTATCAAAACGGCCCACCCGAGAGTTGCCAACGGTCACAGTAATCATGTGAAGCACTAGCTTGCCGAGTATTGCGTGGTCTAGCTAGTGGTGACAGCACACAAACAGCCAGATCTCGGGAGTAAAAACCAAAGTAATACCTACAGAAGAGGGAAAGTGAACCAAAACTGCGGCGTAGGGCAAGTGGGTCAAGTTTTGAAGTTAGCCTGGGAGAGTTTATAAGTCGGACTACTTTCTACTCTGTCAGGTTAAAATGCAGAGCTGGAACCACTCCAGATATGAGAACAATATGGCATGCAAGAACAGATCAGTCCATTGTATTAACGGAGAAACTGGTCCGAAGAAAAGAAATTTCGACATCTAAATAGGACTCCCAGTTTTGTAGAAGCAGGACTAATCTATTTCCGTAACGTGAGGATTCCAAGAAAGAGTGGATGTTACATTGATACCAAGTATATTACTTGAGACAAGAGGTGGAAGGAATTGTTGGTAGAGAAATGTGTAGAAACCGCGTCTTGAAGGCATTAAACTTAACCTGATTTCGTCTACTCCGCTGAGATATCCTATTTAAGTTTGAGTTTGTTGAGGAGGTTGTGTCGAAACTTGATGCAGACTGACTGAAAGAAGAAGCAGAATGGAAGGATGTGGAGGAATGTAGTGTTGAGTTGTCAGCGTATGAGTGCATTTGGTTATTTCTGGAAGCGAGGAAGTCGTAGATAAAAAAGGAAAAAAAAGTGTAGGAAACAAGACGGAACACCGCTGTTGATAGACGAAAAGAGGAAGTGGTGAAGCTGATTTATCAAGAACCAAGGAGATAGATCGGCCAGAGAGGAAGCTAGATATGAGGGAGCAAAGTGAGGGAGAGAAGCCAAAAGAAGGGAACTTAGAGATAAGACCCCGATGCCAAATCCTGTCAAATGCTCTGTATATGTCAAGGGCAACTTTATTGGATTCCCCCAAATCTTTTAAGGATGATGACCAGACATTAGTAAGATAGGAAAGAATACCATTAGTGGATCTCGCCTTAAGGAAGCCATACTGGTGTGAGATTCGAGATGTCTAAGGATATGGGAAGTGAGGAGGGATTCAAAGACTTTGGAAATGGGAGATTGGAAATGGAAGAAGTCAAAGCAACAGGACGATAGTTGGAAAGTTTACAATGGTCACCCTTCTTAGGGATGGGATGTATCAACTCATACTTCCCAGAGGAAAGATGAGTTCTGGCTTTTAAACAGAATCTGAATAGACGAGCAAGCACAGGTGCAAGTTGAGAGGCACACTCTTTCAGTATATTGGGATGGAAGCCATTTGGACCCTAAGCCTTATTTGTGTCCAGAGAGAGAAGTACTTTTCAGATCGTCCGAAAAGAAATTCAGGGGATTGGTATAGTATTATTAAAAAGAGCGGCGGCAAGAGTCATCCAAAGTAGAGTTTGAGGAGAAACGGGAACCAGAGTTGTTTTGTCAACGAAAGAGACAGCTATAGTAATGACAGAGCTGAATGAAGGGAAAGTAGAGCGACAGAAGTTATTAGCGATGCTCTTAACTAAAGACCAGAAAGATCTATCAGTGGATGATGGAGAGAGGTTATCGCACTTTTTTTTAATCTCCTCAAAGACTTAATATAACCCCCCCCCCCCCGTGTTTATAAGTAAATCGATCACTCTGTATCATTCCTTCCCATATCACCTTATGATAGTGCCTGTTTATAGATTACAGGACACAAAGGAATGTGAGGGGGGGGGGGGTTGTTGTTGTGACCAAGTGGTCACCACAGAGGGGCGGAGGGCTTCTGGTGATCTAATGGTCACTACAGAGGGTGTAGGGGGTCAGTAATGATTCAGTGGTCACTGCAGTGGAAGAAGTGGGTCTATGGTGATCTAGTGGGCACCACAGAGGGTGGAAGGGGTCTGTACTGAGTTCGTGATAGCTATAATTGTCGACACCTACCTGGAGCTGACCACAACCTTGAAGACTTGATGGCCACAGTGTTTGCTGCATGGCCGCTTCCGTCTAGGGTAAAGTCGGAAGCCGTGGAGAGGAGCGGGAACCTACTCGGTCGCGACAGTCAGCTGCTGTTGGAGGCGATCAATATTCCTCCCCACACATCACAGAGCAGAGCCAGGGAGACCACTCCAACCCCTTAGCCATCCTAACGCTTTGTAGGCGAAGGGAAAACTATCAGAAAGTTCGAGACGCTGGGAAAATATATCAGAGCCTGAGTGCGTTAACGGTGTCATTGCGCGCAATAACACGATCGAGTGCGTCTTAAGGGGCTTCTCTCAAGCGTAGACCGTGGTTATGGAATTTGATATGATCCTTGTTAATATGAGAGGCTCTCTAGTGATAGCGCTTTGTGGTGTTGGTGTTGGATTGAGGGTATGGCAGTGATGGTGGTGTTGGAGGATATGGCAGTGGTGTTGGTGGTGGAGGAAGGTATGGCTGTGGTGGTGATGGTGTTGGAGGATATGGCTGTGGTGGTAATGGTGGTGGAGAGTATGACTGTGGTGGTGATGGTGTTGGAGGGTACGACTGTGGTGGTGATGGTGTTGGAGGGTACGACTGTGGTGGTGATGGTGTTGGAGGGTACGACTGTGGTGGTGATGGTGTTGGAGGGTACGACTGTGGTGGTGATGGTGTTAGAGGGTAAGGCTGTGATGGTGGAGGTGATGGTGTTGGAGGGTATGGCAGTGGTGGTGGTGGTAGTGGTGGATGTGGCACCTAAACCCAGCGAGGACTGGTGTCTAAAACCGGTTGGTCTGGTGTCTTTAAACCTGCGGCGTCAGCGTACATAAACCCGGCGTGTAAGGGCACCTAGAGCTTATAAGTTTACGGAAATTTGCTGCTCTTAACTTGCTTAGCCCAGGGTTATCAAAGTAATTAAACCCAGCGTGTCGGGAGGATACTTAAAGCCGGATTCGTCTAGGCAGCTTCAACCAGGCGAGTTTAGGGTATTTAAACCCGGACGGGTGGCTAGTTAAACCGGCTCCATGAGATATTTCTAACCAGATTTTCTGGGATACGCAGATCCTGAAGGATAGGAGGGTTGAAACCTGGGATGATTACATCCAGAGGCATCGGATTTTAGACCCAACTTGTCGAGTGGATACCGAGCTTATCTCTGTGTCATTATTCCGAAAGATGATACACACACGGTGCAGATGGCCTGGACATGGCGGACGATTTGATGCAGAGACAAACTTCCCAAACGGAGAGGTAAATCTCTCTCTCTCTCTCTCTCTCTCTCTCTCTCTCTCTCTCTCTCTCTCTCTCTCTCTCTCTCTCTCTCTCTCTCTCTCTCTCTCTCTCTTCGTATACACATATATTCATATATACATAAGTATACATTTATTCATATATACAGGTATATGTGAGCGGATGCGGTCTTTTTTCGTCTGTCCATGGCGCTACCTCGCGAACGCGGGAAACGGCGATCAAGTACGAAAAGAGAAGTATTTACATATATATTCACATTAGAATCTTAATAAGACTAAGGAATGTGTAGTTCAGAGATAAAAGAGAAGCGAGGCGTAAAAAGCGAGGATGGAACACCATGGAGATGATAATGAAATACACCGTCAGTAACAGTGACAAATGATGACAAACGCGCCTCATGACAGTACAGAATGGAGGAGGAATTCCCGAGGAAATATACCTGCATCCACCCGTGATGGTTTATGGCGCCTGGTGTCAAGGCTTCAGCTATTGTCTGCATCTCGTCTGACGTGTGACTGGCCAGTATCTCAGAGGGTCACACATCAGGTGCTCCCAGAGCACGCGTGGGGTTCCCCTTTTGTTGGTGCTGGTGGTGTTCCGTGCCCTTGAGCATGGCTGTATAGGCCCTTGCTAAGGTGTGATGATGGCCGACCATGAAAGATAAAAGTCAAAGATCAGTCAATCATACCCAAGGGTCGACTCGTCGTGCTCAAGGGTTGTATTATGGTACACAAGGCTTTCAAGATCTGAGCTACAGATCAACATTGTTTGTTCTCCGCTTCAATCGTCATCAACAGAAACTTTGGGGATGTAAATCTTAAAGTGAAACTACTACAGGGGGTTAGAAAACAAAAACTTACATATAAACAGAACCTAAACCAAGACGGTGACGCAGCAAAATGTTGCTGTGCATTCCCTCATTTCAGCTTCCCCGCTGAAGGGTTTTACCTTTCAGAACTCTGACGTTTATTGTGAAGAGAATGACATTACTTACATGTCTGTCTGTCTGTGCACTTACATCAGTAAAACACATTCACAAAGTGCATATCAAATCAAACACTGCACCGTCATCAAACAGATTACATATCCAAGGGGGCCATTTAAACGATAGAAACTAAACCCATTTAAACCCACACATTAGAGGATTACACCGAACATTAAAACAGTTCAACTGTTCGCTTGGGAACAGCCCTTCCCCAAAGGGCAGACGACCAATCACCGAAAACAGGCTAGAAACAGGGGGCTGTTGGAGGTACAACAGAAGCAGGAAACAGGGTTGTTGGAGGTACAACAGAAGCAGGAAACAGGGTTGTTGGAGGTACAACAGACGCAGGAAACAGGGTGTGTGTGAGGTACAAAAGAGGCAGGGAACAGGGTAATGTTAAGGTACAACAGATGCAGGGAACAAGAGACTTGCGGGTAAAACCCGGGAAGGAAACACAGTCATCTTGTGGCACAACAGACTCTGTGTGTCTTTCCGTTGGACACATTTAAGCTCCTCAGTAGAAATTTTTTTTCTTAATTAGACTGTTCGCTTGAGCGTAATGTACCCTGACATATTCCAGACAAATGTGTGTATCAGGTTATTTCCTTCAGTTTCAGTCCGACTAATTAATCACTGTCGTTTTGCTACGGCAACATGGCTAGTGGGTCCGCCATATTTGCATTGAATTACTCGTGCAAGGTTTGCCGAGAATTGAGGCGATCGAGACGTATCAATACGAGCCAGAATATAGCGGCTCGGACGGGAACAGCTCTCGCGCGGGTATAGCTCCCCAAATAGTAATATAGATGCAGCGGGTGATAGCGACTTACAGACATAAAACCAGTGGGAGATATAGATTTACGGAGAGCGAAAGACACAGGCGTTCGTGTGACAGTTGCCTTAAGTTATCAATAAAGAAAAGATGATTTTTATTATTTCTTTTCTTTTTTCCACAAAAGACAGACATTATGTGTAGATGAATTAATAGACGACGATATTGTTTCATTAAACACGGGAATTATGGCGCTATCTTATTTGTCAGGAGCGATATGCAGTCATTCCACGAACGTCAGTTTGTATGATATATTTCATATAAATCACTGTCACCATCACTGCTCTCACTATCTCCACTGCTTCTGTATCACTGCCACTATCTCCCACTGGCACTATATCATATCACTATCTGCACAAGTGTACTCTATTAGGCTGTTGCTTCTACCGTCCGAGTGCAGTTCTGAGTTCCCAAACACTGACTTATTAAGGTACTTCACGATCACGTTAATTCCAACCAAATCTCGCCCACGTAATTCCAATATAGCCGCCGCCAGCACGCTGCCGTGTTCTCGTATTAAAACGACGGTAATTACATGTCGGACCGAAATTGGAGCGAAATAAAGTCATAATTTAATATTCATATATGCATGCAATATTTCAGGGTACGTTATGCTCGCAGGAAGTCTTGTATATATATATATATATATATATATATATATATATATATATATATATATATATATATATATATATATATATATATATATATATTATATATAATATATATACTGTTATAATGACCACAACTTTTTTTTTCTCGGATTCTTTCTAATGAGGATTGTCTCAACGTTTCGATTCAAACCCGTCAAATCATCTTCAGTAGCGTGTCGAGAGGTTAGCAGAGCACCTGGGAATGACTAAGGGTAGCAGGGGTGAGGCTGGGTAATACCAGCCGGTGGACATTTCATGTGGCGATGTGTGCTTATTGGTTGTAACGCGATGCTGGGGCGTGTAGCTGTAGTAGCCTATCTTAGCCTGTGTTCCGGTTGCTTCCCTAAATACCTCTGATTCACCACCCACTCCCCCACCTTCATCTACTTTCACGTTTGTTTATTTTGCACGTATTCTCTTTCAGTACATCTCCACACTAGCCTCTTTTGCAAGCTCACCCACTTTCACTACCCTTCCCACCATGTCCTTCTTCTTTTCTGAAAACCTCTACAGATCACCCTCGCTTCCACCAATCAAAGATCAGAAATTTCACTAACCTGCCCCGCTCAGCACATTGTCATCCACGTCTATCAATTAGTATTTAGTCCAGTAATGCTCGCTTATCGTCTCTCCTACTCATCCACGCATACTTATGTATATCCTTTTTAAACCAGTTATTCCCAGTTACCAGTCCTTTTTCAGCCCATCTCCAGAAGCTGTTTACGATTTCATTCACATCTGGTGAATACTCCATGACCTTCTCTTGTGCCCTCAACTGCTGCATTGCCTACCATCGCGTTCAAATCCCCGATCATTAATACCCAATCTCTCGCATCATAACAGATGACATGCTCTTACTTCTTCTTCCAAAACATTCGCCTCTCTTCTAATGATTACCCGCCTCTCGTAATCCACCTTTATTTTTACCCACTCTAGTGTGGGTGTCGCTTTTTCACACACCTTCATGCATTTCCGCAACTCTAGCAGCAGTGCTACCCTATCCTTAGCTCTCGCTCTCACACTAACCCCGACTTTACCCGTAAGTCTTTCCCATACCATTGTCCCCCCCCCCCCCCACCTCCACTTTACCCATAAGCTTTGTTTTACTTACAGCTAGAACACCCAGGTTTCTTTTCTCACCTATCTCTCCTTTCTCATCCTGTTTACATTCACATGCATTTAGAAACCCCAGCCTGAGTCTTCGAGGAGGATGAGCACCCATTGCTTGGCTCCATTTTTTTTTTTCCAACTTTTTTTTGATATATACATATACACACGTGCATGTACATGGAGAGAGAGAGAGAGAGAGAGAGAGAGAGAGGAGAGAGAGGGAGAGAGAGAGAGAGAGAGAACCATAGATCATCGTTTGGCGGTGTTCCCAGGTTTTCAGACTGCTGCTGCTCTACAGTGTTTTGTCTTATGGCGAATCTATACAGCGCCATAACATATATCGTCATGAAGAGGCAGAAGGTTCAATATTGGATATTCTTTTTTCCCCACCCTTCATCGTTTGTATTGTTTTCCTGTAGCCTCATCCATAAGAAACGATCGGAACAAATTTTGGGCAAGCTCCTGATGACTGGATCAGATCAGGGAGTCTATATATCTTCCTCACCTGTCTCCATCAGACCCATGGTTCGTAGATGGAAAGAGAATAAAATGCTTATACTTTGATTCTGTGCTTATTTATAGTCAAGTCCTTCGAAGAAGTTTTGTTTGATCTTTCTCGAACGTTTTCCCAGCGGCGTGTGCTGCAAGTGTTGCAGTGTGCTGCAAGTGTTGCAGTGTGCTGCAAGTGTTGTCTGGATGGTTCGTGTGGTGATGCATTCCTCGCTCTACCCTCGGGTGCATTATCTTACCAAGCCAGTGGGAGGGATGCTGTGGGAGTTGGATTAATGAGAAGGCATTAATTAGCCTCTCGAGCGGGACGACGATACGACCCTTGAGCGCGATACTACGACCTTTGAGCACGACGGTACGACACTTGAGCACGACGGTACGGCCCTTCAAGTACGGCGGTGCGACCCTTGACTATGATGGCTCGGCCTTTGGTCTAGCCGATAAGGGTTGGATCAAAAGCCAGGCCGTTCATCGTACCCAAAGGATTGTACCGTCGTGCTCAAGGGCCGTGCAACTGTGGTCAGTGATCGCACTGTCATACTCAAAGATTGTATTGTCGTGCTCAAGGGTCGTACCGTCGCGCTCAAGGGTCGTACCGTTGCGCTCAGGGGTCGTTCAGTCGCGCTCAAGGGTAGTACAGTTGCGCGCAAGGGTCGTACCGGCGCGTTCAAGGGCCGTCGCGTTTTGTTATGGAGGTCGACAGCGAATTTCAGTTAATATTTAACGGCTGAAAATGTGAGTGTGGCCCGGGAAATGCTGGGGGAATATATCAACCTTCCCTTTCCATTTCAAATCTCCTTTTAGTTCAGGGCAGTTTTTCTTTCTCTTTTTTTTTCATATATCATTCCGTTCGACTTTTATCAGTGTGTTTGTACTCGGTGTTTTCAGGCTCATTCAGAGTTGGCAGTCAGCTTAAATGTGAGAGTATACCGCTATCTGGAAACTGGCCTCTGGATAACGTGAAATGACTGGCGTCCACGTCCGGATCGGGTGCATATGTTTAGCTTGATATCTCCGCGACACGAAAACATTAAATCATTTTTTTATGGGATACCAGTTTGAGGGGTATGCTTGGGCTGTTGTTATAGTTTTAAGTCTCCAGATTGCGACGATTTTAATCGGTGAACTCAGGGGGGATTGAGCTATCGTATGAAGGGGGTTAAGTTATCGTACCCAAAGTGTTAAGAAACCGTACTCAAAGGGTTTGGTCATCCTACCCAAGGGGTTAAGTTGTCGTACCCAAGGGGTTAAGTCATCGTACATAAAGGGTTAAGTCATTCTACTCAAGGGGTTAAGATGATGTACCCAAGGGGTTAAATCATCATACCTAAGGATTAAGTCATCATACATGAGGGCTAATGGATTAAGTTGTCGTACTGAAGGGGTTATGTTATCGTACTGAAGGAGATAAGTTGTTGTACTGAAGGAGATAAGTTGTCGTACTGACGGGGTATTTTCGTCTTTATCACCAAGGAAGTTCTTTTGTGTATAGTTTCCATGAACAATGAAGATGATTCCACCTTTCCAAATATTAGAAAGAAAAGAGAAAAATCAACCATGAAGAAAAATACTATTTTCAAAGAGGCTATACGTAGAAGGAAGCCTTGTCATACAAGAACTTCCTTGCCAAGTTGATATACTTCATTGTGAATGGGGAAGATGAATGATATTGGTAACATTTTCTTTTAGTGTTGCTGACGTGGTATGGGCAGATATAGACCCAAGTCGTAGAAATCTCAAGTGAGAGAAGAATCCAGGAGTTCCAAAAGAAAAGAGGAATGTGATAGAGATTTATCTTCATTTCTCGGATGTTTGTGTACCTGATTCTAGGTTATACGAGGATGAAAAGAGATTCTTGTTCTTTCCTCGAAGAAAGTGGAGGTATCATAAGGGTCAATCCTCGTGTGGTTGGTCTTAGCACAATATGCATGGGAGGCAGGAACCAGTTACGTGTGGGAGGTCTGGATCTTATTTTGCTGGGATACGCGCAAGTAGCTCACCAGATCAGTGGTCGATATAACCCCTCTTGAACAAAGAGATGCCAATAATATCAGAGCGGACGGAACGGGAAGGTTGAAAAGAAGTGATAACAAAAGAGTTGATTATGTAGAAGCTTTTGATTTCGCTTTCGCTGAGAAAGACGGAGAAAGAGCCACCCCATATATGTTAGAAGGACTCCATAATGGGTAATTCATACCTCTGTAGATACAAAGGATTACAAAGGAATTCAAACACCAGCACATTTTTGGATCCTTTCGAGGCTGTTTTTGATGTTAGAGGATATCAGAAAGACAGGTTTGTTTGATGAAAGTTAGAAGGTATATAGATAATCCAAAGAGAATAACCTGCAAACTGTCAATATGACTAAGGAGGCGCAAATGTTAAGTCGTGTACTTGAAGCTAAACATTTATCAAGTGTTTTCTTAGAAATATCTAGAGCACTGCTGTCAACCACTCAAACTGGCAGATCATTTCATATGTTAACAATCGAGCTGAGTAAAAGGTACTTCTCATTAGAGGTAAAACGGTTATCCAAGAGTTGGTGTCCATTACTAAGAGTGAAAGTAGCCTGATGGATTAAGATTATCGAAGCCTTCGATAATTTTGAATACTTGCATTAGATCATCTCTTAACCTTCTCTTTTGTAAGCTAAATAGATTCAAATCGTTTAATCGGCTCTCATAGAATTTGCTTCTCAGCCCAGGAATCATTTCGGTTGCTCGTTGCTGCACTCTCTTCTTTCTATGGCCTTTTGTTTTCTCGGAAGGGTGACCTAAAGTGAACTCGGTATTCAAGATGGGGACGAACCATTGAATTGTAAAGAATAAGGTTGATTTCCCTGGAATTATATTCGAAGGGCCTACCTATGAATCCAAGAATTTTGTTCGCGCTTTTCACTGCTTCTGTCCACTCCTTACTTGGCTTTAGGTCAGCAGAAATTATTACGCCCAAATCTTTTTTCCTCATTTACCTTTTGCATTTCAACGGAATTTTTACTGTAGCTTGCCTTTATGTCTTTTCTACCGATATGTAAAACTTTGCTCTTATCGATATTAGAATTCATTTGCCACATTTGAGTCCAGTCCATCAGTTTCTCTATGACAGTATGAAGCACTAGACGTTCAAATACATTTGTAGATTTGTATCCCAGTCTTGTATCGTCAGCAAATTTGGATGTCTTGCAAAGCAAAAACATTATCAGTATCACTGATCTATATGAGAAAGGGAACCGGTCCAAAGACTGATCCTTGTTGTACTCCACTTGTTCCGTCTAACATTTTGAAGCTTGACCATCGAATCGCAAAAACTCTATGTTAGCGGTCACTCAACCAATTTCCTATTCACCGAAATACAACTGCTTTACTTTCGTCATACAGGTTTATTATATCACAAGAAAAATAAAACTCAATCAAATTTGTCATACATGAGAGATTTAGTCGAAAACTATGCTGAGAATCATTTATTAAGTGGTGGTTCTTCAAATGGTGTATAATTATATCTCGAATGATGGTTTCCATAAGTTTTCCAACGACAGACGTGAAGCTAACTGAACGATTACTTCCGGGCAGTGACATTACCTTTTTTCACTATCGGTGTTACACTGGCAAACTTCCATTCATCTGGAACTTTTCCCGTAGTAAGTAACTTATTGGAAAGGGTAGTCAAGGGCTTAGCTATCTCAATTTTCTCCTCCTTCATTGTCCTCGGAATAATCTTACTTATCTATCTTCATCCTGTTTACTGCTGATTGTACGTGTTCAATTTATTTCAGTTTGTTGCAGAACGTTCTTCTCTCTTATCATTGAAACTGGATTTGAAACATGGGTTGTGTCTTTAATTGTAAATACAGATGGGAAGAAAAGTAATTTAAGATTTTTTTTGCGATGGTTTAGCTGCTTTAGACTAAGTCACTGTTTTCCGTGATTAATGAACCAATTGATTGGGTAATGACAGTTTTGCTTCAAACATAATGTGAAACTCTCTAGGGTTTCTTTTGTTGTTTTCAGCAATAAACTATTCATATTGAAGTTTGATTTGTCGTTCAACTCTCCTGCCTTCCCTCGCAAATTCACATAATTTACTCTATCATGTTCGTTATTTGTCTCTTTGAGTTTCTTATGAACTACTTTCTTAGACAACAAGCACTTTTTCATTTCGCCACTCCACCACTTTATATTCGTTTAAGAAATATATTTCTTCTATGCGCTGGCACATATGTTCCTTCTGCTGCTGAGAAAGTTTTACTGAAGCTTTCCTAAGCTAACTTCATGTCATTTCCATTGACCATATCATCCCAGGTTTACATGTCAAGAGTAGTGGGAAGATGATTAGAATCTGCAAGTTTAAAATCAAGTAATTTTTCGCAACTGAGATGTTGACCAACGTGACATGAAGTGTTGAACGTGACCGCAACAGAGAGCCATCTGTCGGTGATCACTCGTACCTAACTCTTCTCCGACTTCAACATTATTAATGAGAGCCTCATTTGTAGTTGGAACTAAATATAATATATTTTCATCGCGAGTTGAGAACTATCAAGGAAGTTTAGGTACAATCCACGCCCGGAGTGACTGGAAAGGGATTACGCTCATCTAGATACCGGTATGTCAAAATCTCCTACTGTGACAGAATCTTATTCATTACAGCATTCTGTGCGGGGTACCTATAAACTAGTCACACTATTTTCTTATGAAGTTTATCTACATTTGAAATCGACATTTTCAAAAGCTACATTCGTTTTAATACGGGATTTGAATGAGCTGTATCAAGAGCAAGATACTGCCGCCTTCTTTGTTTTCATCAATCTCTATTAACCAGAGCTACCTAAGAACTGCGTATTCGCCGAGGAAATCTCTGTTTCTGATAAGGAACCAAGATTCGCAAATGGCAATTATAACATGATTTTCTTCCAACGCTGTTAGTCATTTCTGAAATTTTATTGCATAAAATGATGTTAGATGAGATTGAGACCTTTCCGAAAAGTACTGACAGAGGAGGATGGGTCTGTTCCACAAGGGCTGCGTTCTTCAGTCAAAGCGCCTGTGCAGTTTTGCTAAGGAGCCTACCAAAACGCGCAGCTCACACTTCATTCCGGTGTGGTCTGTCCTTCATGAACATATCAGACTGTATGTAGAAGTGCTGCCATAAGGTTATGAGCTCAACTCCCTCCTGAAAACAGAGGTTCACTTCTCTATTATCTAGACTGAACGAACGCCTTGCTGAAAAAGGCGTTTCCAGGATCGATTCTGGGAAGAACTCCTGCTTACAAATACAGCCTCCGGGAAGGATATCTTTAATCAATGCTTACATACGGTTTCTTGGATAAAGCTGAGGATATGGATATACTTAACATATTCATGTTGTTACCATGTCGAATTGGAGCATTTTTGAATTAAGTAACAGAAGGCAAATATAGATTTGTAGAGAGAATATCGGTAGTGATTCCGATTTTGCATTGCTCAGTTCGATGAGGTTATTGCTTTCCCAATTGGAATGCGGTATAGTTCTGAATTCAGAGGAGGAATATGTTCCGTTGGATAAAAGTACGGGTAATGGAGTGAAGAAGCGAAAGAGTGGAGGGAGGGATGTGAATTGAAGTTATGTAGAGTGGGAACATCATCGTAAGAGTGAATGGGTTTAGTAGTTTCTTCGTGAGGGAAGAAAGAGGGTAAGCGCTAAGCCAGAATCCCGAGGAACACCAGTACTAATGTCAGGATAAGAAAGAGAGAGGCTGCTCCATAAAGGACTAACGGGATGGAACAATCGGAGAGGAAGCTATGCATTAGAGAATACAGAGTGAAGCAGAAAAGATAAGGTAAAGAAGTTTAGAAAGCAAAGACTTACGCAACAACCTGTCAAATGCTTTGGAAATGTCCAAGACCACGGTGATCGAATTACCAAAATATCTGAGAGAGGAGGACTAAAGGTGAATCACACTAGAGAGAGGCTTGCTTCCAAGAAGGAAAAGGTTTACGATTTTAGATGGACTGAATATGCGAGAAAGGACCTGTTGAACGTGTACGTAGCTAACAGAATGTGTAGACTGCACCTCCGGGATCATGAACAACTTCTGGATAAAAAAGTTGGGTTCAGTTAGACCATAGTCCGTACTTCTTCTCCAAAGTTCAGCATCACATGGGTGAGGCTAAAGAGATGAGAATTTTTCTAGAGAGACGGGAAACTTGCAGGGGTGAGGTTAGGAACGGGAAGCTTGCGGGAACAAGGTTATAGAGACAGTAAGCTTGCAGAGATGAGGTTATCGATGGAAACTTGCCGAGTTGGGGTTAGAGAGACAGAAATATTGTAGGGATTTAGATAGAGACAGGAAGCTTGCAAGGATGGGGTTATAGAGACAGAGATCTTACAAGGGTAAGGTTAGGGGGAGACGGGAAGCTTAAAGGGGCTGCTGACTCCTGCAGGGCACTCGCCGGCGGCTCCTGAAGGTTTGGACCAAGTGTGGCTCAGGTCGGCCAAAAACTGTAGGAGGATCCGTCAACAAAAAGAATGACAGACTCTTGCATGCCTGAGGGACCAAGGTCCTCCTCACACAAAAACAAGTACCCTCTTACCATTTTCTGTAGTGGCCTGGTTTCGTAGAAAGGTTCCTTTTATATCATATTTCTAAGGAGTAGGATAACCCTTCCGTAACATTCTTTTGTAGCAACATTAAAGTAACATTTCTCCTCAGCATCCCTGTTCTGTGGTCAGATTCTTGTGCAGCGTTACCACTCTGTAGTAATATCAAACAATATTCAGTGTAATGTATCTGTGCTAAATATACCTCCGTAAACACACAATATTTCCCAGTATGATTCCTCGTAACATTTTACGATAACATTTTTAATGCTTCTGCATCGTGGTTTGTTTCGCGACATTCTGCCCTTGTATAACGACTGTGTTACGTGCCTGGAAACCTGTCGTTTTTAGCAAAATGTCGTTCCATGAACCATTGAAACCCATGTTAAAAGGGGAGTTACGCTCCCGACCCAAAAATTTCTCCCCTCATGAAAACCTTACCTAACTTATACTTGGCGATTCCCATTCTCCTCCGGTGTATCGCCCAGGTATATCGCCCAGCTTGCCTTGCCAGCACCGGGCTTGGTCAAAGGTCTCTCGCACCAAACACTACCCCTTTAAATTCCCCCCCTTTTTTTGGGGGAGTTCCGCCATAAAAGTTTATAGATCGTGTTCTCGGCGAGCAGGTAATGGCAACATGAACTCTTGGCATGATCTCTAGCCCCGTAGAGCACGACGATACGCCTCCTTGAGCACGACGATACGCCTCCTTGAGCACGACGTTACGTCTCCTTGAGCACGACGGCACGACTCGCGGGTATGACTGGCTGATCTTTAATGGTCATGTAAAAGAGTCATGCCATCTCAACCAAGGGTCGCACCGTCGTGCTCGAGGGTCGTCCAGTCGTCCCCAAGAGTTCCACAGTACCGTCGTGCTGCAGAATCATACCGTCGTGTTCAGGCGATGCTTTTAGGGAAAAGAAGAAATATTCTGGCAATCGCATTAGTGCTGCTGCTGCTGCTGCTGCTGCGAGTGAAATATTAATTTCTTGGGACTAAACCGTAGTGGGTGCCTGAGGTGCGAGCGAGTGTTTAAACCTGGCGATAACTTGGTGTGTAGAGCAGGGGAACAGTAGGAGGAGAATCCAGCGGTATATATACGTGTATCTCTGACCAGGAGAGAAAGAACGCTACCTCCGTATTCCCCGCATGTTGTAAAGGGCGACTAAAGGGGCCCGGAGCGGGGGCGCTGGGCACCCTCCCCTTCTTGTACTTCAATTTCTAAAAGAGGAAACGTAAGGAGTCAAGTGGGGATTGTTCATCCTCCTCCAAGGCTCAGACTGGGGTGTCTGGATGTAGCCAAGATGAAAAGAGTGGAGAGATAAGCAGTGTTTGAGGAAAGAGACCTAGATCCTCTGGCTCTGAGTGAAATAAAGATTAATGGTAAAGGGTAAGGGCAAAGGGCAAGAATAGTTTGGAAATATCTTACGAGTAAAGTCAGGGGTGGGTGAGAGGATAATAGCTGAGTAAGGAGTAGCACTACTCATGAAGCAGGAGTTGTAGGAGTGTGTGATAGAGTGCAGGGAAGTGAATTCTAGATCGATGTGGGTAAAACTGAAAATGGATGACGGGATATGGGTGATTAATGGTGCTTATACACCTGGTCATGAGAAGAAAGATCACGAGAGGCAAGTGTTGTGGGAGTAGCTGAGTTATTGTGCCAGCAGTTTTGATGCACAAGACTGGGTATTAGTGATGGGTGATTTGAATGCGAAGGTGAGTAATGAGGCAGTTTAGGGTATAATCGATGCGCATGGGGTATTCGCTATTATGAATGGAAACGGTGATGAGCTTGTGGAGTTGTGTGCTGAAAAAGACTGGTGATTGGGAATACCTGGTTTAAAAAAAAGAGACATACACAAGTATACGTATGTGATTAGGAGAGGTGGTCAACGGGCATTATCAATAAGCGTGTAAAAGAGAGACTTTTGGATGTAGATGTGATGAAAGTGGCAGCTGGTGGGATGTCTGATCACTATCTTGTGGAGGTGGAGGCAAGGGTGAAGATTTGTAGAGGTTTTCGAAAGAGAGGAAACAATGTCAGGAAGAAGAGAATGGTGAGGGTAAGTGTGATTGGAAAGGAGATTTGTGTGAAGAATGCAAGGAGAGATTGGGTGTAGGATGGCAAAAGGTGAGAGCAAATGAAATAAGGGGAGTGGATGAGGAATGGGAGGTATTTAGGGAAGCAGGGATGGCATGGGCAAGAGATGTATGTGGCATGCGAAAGTTGGAGGTGTGCAGATTAGAAAGGGTCATGAGTGGTGGGATGAAGAAGTAGAGGTGCAAGTGAAAGAGAAAAGAGAGGCATTTGGACGGTACTTACAGGGAAGGAGTGCAAATGAATAGATGTATAAGAGAAAATGGCAGGAGGTCAAGAGGAAGGTGCAGAAGTTGAAAAAGAGGGCAAACTGAGAGTTGGGGTGAGAGAGTATCATTAAATCTTAGGGAGTATAAAAAGATATTTTGGAAGGAGGTAAATAATGTGCATAAGACTAAGAAAACAAACAGGAACATCGGTGAAGGGGGAAAAGGGGGGTGATAACAGGTAGTGATGATGTGAAGAGGAGATATAGTGAGTAATCTGGAGGATGGTTAGATGTGTTTGATAATAGAGTGGCAGATGTTGGGTGTTTTGTCGGGATGATATGAGAAGTGCGAGTCACTGAGAGTGATGAAAGCCTTGCGGAAGATGAAATGCGGCAAGGCGGAAGGAGTAGATGGTATTGCAGTTGAATTTATTAAGAAAGGGGGCGACTGTGTTGTTGATTGGTTGGTAAGCATTTTCAGTGTATGTATGGATCAAGGTGAAGTACCTGTGGATTGATGGAATGCATGTGTTTTGCCACTATATAAAGGCGAAGGGGATAAAGGTGAGTGTTTAAACATTTTTTTTTTATGCTGAAGGCTCCAGTTTTGGACAAAGGCCCACATCAACGCCGGGCCTCAATTGAAATATAGAGAAAATTATGAAAAGGAAAAAGAAATAGGGGAAAGTATTTACGATTTTTTCTTAGAAAAAGAAAGACTTGTCTTTTGAAATGTGCCAGGTGACAGTTATTAGGAAAGACATGAGAGGGTAGGGAGTTCATAAGCTTCGATGTGTAGTGAAAGGAGCAGGTATCAAGACGGCCCACGCTTGAGTTGCCGATGGCCACACAATAATCTTGAGACGCAGTAGCTTGCCGGGTATTGTATGTCTAGCTAGTGGTGGGGGCACACAAGCAGTCAGCTTTCGGGAGCAGAAACCAAAGTAATATCTATAGAAGAGGTATAAGATTGTTGAATATATCTGGTAAGTTTTGAGGGAGAGTATTGATTGAGAGGGTGAAGGCACGTACAGAGCTTCAGATTGGGGATGAGCAGTGGAGTTTCAGAAGTCGTGGAGGTTGTGTGGATCAGGTGTTTGCTTTGAAGAATGTGTGTAATAAATACTTAGAAAAAAGATGGATTTGTATGTGGTATTTATGGATCTGGAGAAGAGATATGATAGGGTTGATAGAGATACTTTATGGAAGCTCTTAAGAATATATGGCGTGTGAGGCAAGCTGCTAGAAGCAGTGATTTGTTTTCATCAAGGAAGGAAGACGTGTGTACGAGAAGTAAGTGAGGAGAGTGATTGGCTCCGAGTGAAGGTCGGTCTGCGGCAGGGGTGTGTGATGTTCCCATGGTTCTTTAATTTGTGTATGGAAAAGGTGGTTAGGGAGGTAAATGCAAGAATCTTGGAGAAAGGGACGACTCTGCAGTCTGTTGGAGATGAGAGGGCCTGGAAAGGGAGTCGGTTGTTGCTCGCCGAAGATACAGCACTAGTGGTCGATTCGAGTGAGAAACTGCAGAAGTCGGTGGCTGAGTTTGGAAGTGTGTGAAAGGAGAAAGTTGAGAGTAAATGTCAATAAGAGAAAAGTTATTAGATTCAGTAGAGTTGAGGGTTGATATAGTTGGGATGTAAGTTTGAATGGAGAAAAATTTGGGGAAGTGAATTGTTCTAGATATTTGGAAGTGGACGTGGCAGCGAATGGAACCATTCAAGCGATGAAGAAAATGTGGAAAGAGAGAATGTTATTTCGTAGAATGTTATTTCGAAGAGCGAAAATGTGTATGTTTGAAGGAATAGTAGTTTCAACAATATCATATTGTTAAGAGACATGTGATATCGATAGAGTGGATGTGTTGAACATGAAATGTTGGTTTGATCGAGTAAGTAATGAATGGGTTAGAGAGATGTGTGGTCATAAAAAGAGTGTGGTTGATAGAGCAGAAAAGGGTGTGTTGAAATGGTTTGGATATAAGGAGAGAATGAGTGAGGAAATGTTGACAAAGAGGATATATGTGTCAGAGGTGGAGGGAAGAAGGAGAAGCGGGAGACCAAATTAGAGGTGGAAGGGTGGAGTGAAAAAGATTTTGAGCGATCAGAGCCTGAACACGCAGGATGGTGAGAAGCGTGCAAAGAATAGAGTGAATTAGAACGATGTGGTATATCTGGGTCGACTTGCTGTCAATGGGGTAAATCATGGAAAGGTTTGTGGGCCTTGGATGTGGAAAAGGAGCTGTGGTTTCGGTGCATTACACATGACAGCTAGAAATTGAGTGTGAACGAATGTGGCCTTTTTTGTCTGTTTTCCTGGCGCTTCCTTACTGACGTACGGTGTGGTGATACTGTTTCCTGTAGGGTGTGGTAGCGCCGAGAATGGACGAAGGTAAGCAAGTATAGATATGCACATGTAGATATATGTCTGTGTATGCGTGTGTATGTATATGTGTATATATTGATATGTATGTGTACGTATTTTTACGTGTATGAGTGTGTATAGGTGTGTATATGTGTGGATGGGTCTTTCTTCGTCTGTTTCCTGGCGCTACCTCATTAACCTGGGAAACGGAGAACAATTGCGTGTGTGTGTGTGTGTGTGTGTGTGTGTGTGTGTGTGTGTGTGTGTGTGTGTGTGTGTGTGTCTTTCTCTCTCTCTCTCTCTCTCTCTCTCTCTCTCTCTCTCTCTCTCTCTCTCTCTCTCTCTCTCTCTCTCTCTCTATATATATATATATATGTATATATGTGTGTGTGTGTGTGTGTGTGTGTGTGTGTGTGTGTGTGTGGACAGATATACTATATCTTTAAATTTCGTTGACGGTGACGACTGGTCAGCACGCGAAATTGCTGTGTTTGGCAATTTCAGTTAAATCCAGTTATGCAGATTAAGCCAGATCCAAGCCAGCTGAGACAGTCTCCCCACTGCGGCTCCCAGCCAGAACACGGAGGCTGGCACGACAGGGGGAAACATACCGGAGTGTTTCATGCACTGTTGTTTGAGGATGAATTTCTGATTTATTTTGTTGGACTCTTCCAAGTAACTAGAGCAGGCAGTGTCTAAGAGAAATATACGTACCAAACCAATTCTTGCTGACATCCAGCCGTAGTAATGCACAACTCATTGAATGGACATCTGTCCATAGATGTCGATATAGCTTGAGATAGAACCGTAAGCCATTTAGATGACCACCACTTGATAAACGTTTCCCGGCATGGTTTTCGACGAAATTGCTCATGTCTGATAAATCTGCTTGATTTCTTTAATGATATATTCAACATATATGACGAAAGTAAAGCAGTTGATGTTATGTAGCTAGATTTTCAAAATGTTTTCAATAAGGTTCCGTATCAAAGATTACCAGAAAAAATCAATTTACATTGCATTGATGGGGTTGTACTTCAGTGGCAAGGAAATTGGTTAACTGGCCGTAAACAAAGTAGTGATAATGTTCAATCCTCAGATAATTAGACGTAACAAGTGGAGTGCCACAAGGATCAGTCTTGGGACCGGTTCTTTTTCTCATATATATTAATGATACTGATAATGGACTGCACTGCACACAAGATATCAAAATTCGCTGATGATACACGGGTGGGAAATGAATATGCAAATGAAAATGAACGTCAAACTGACATAGATAAACGGATGAACTCAAACTCATAAGTGGCAAATGAATTTTAATATCGATAATAGTTTTACATATTAGTATTAAAAACGAAAAGTCAAGGTATAGTATAAATTGTGTTGAACTGCAAAAGACAAGTGGGAAAAGACTTGGATGTAATGATCTATTGTGACCTAAAAGCAAGTAAGCAGTGCACAGAAGCAGTTGAAAAGAGCGAAAAAATTCTTGGTTTCATAGTCAATGGACTGAGCTAAGGCATGTGAAGCGGCTGGGGGAAACTATACAAAGGTCTGTAAGGCAAAGTAACTTTTCGTCAACAGGATCGTTAACATATGGAACGATTTGCTAGTTATCGTCCATCTCTGGAATACTTTGTTAGTTGTGGTCACCATCAAAAAAAAGATATATACCGAGTGGAGAATGTACAGCCTCGGGGTTGCTTGATGATTCCCGCTCTGAGAAACAAATCCTCCGAGATTGGATTAAACGAACCTATTTAGATTAGAAGAAAGAAGGTTAAAAGGTAATCCAAGTATTCAAGATGATGAAGAGTTTCATAATAATCTTGATCTATCAAGTTACCCGTAGACTGGACTCGTCTTATTTCAATTGTAGAAATGGATACAAACTCATGGGCAAACATGTTGCCTCGAATGAGGTGAAGTATCTTTTCTTCAAGAGGATTGTTAACATATGGAGGCAATTGCCTGCTAGAGTGGATGAGAGCAGTAATATTGATACGTTTTATAACAGAAATGATAAATACTTCGCACCAAGTCCACGACTTTCATTAGTTGCGCCTCCATTGTCAAATAACAACGTGAAGGTTATGCTCTTTCAATCATTAATCTGCCTTCTAACTTTTACTACAGTATTCTGTGAGTTTCAGATACCTTCCACTATCACAAACAGCTTTGAAAGGATTCGTTGATCTGTCGCTGTTTGAATTCCTTTGTATTTCTCTCTCTCTCTCTCTCTCTCTCTCTCTCTCTCTCTCTCTCTCTCTCTCTCTCTCTCTCTCTCTCTCTCTATATATATATATATATATATATATATATATATATATATATATATATTATCCCTGGGGATAGGGGAGAAAGAATACTTCCCACGTATTCCCTGCGTGTCGTAGAAGGCGACTAAAAGGGGAGGGAGCGGGGGGCTGGAAATCCTCCCCTCTCGTTTTTTTTTTTAACTTTCCAAAAGAGGGAACAGAGAAGGGGGCCAGGTGAGGATATTCCCTCAAAGGCCCAGTCCTCTGTTCTTAATGCTACCTCGCTAGCACGGGAAATGGCGAATAGTTTGAAAGAAAGAAATATATATATATATATATATATATATATATATATATATATATATATATATATATATATATATATATATATATCATGACAGGAATAGAAACCTTGACGAATTCCTGCATAGAACACTTGTTAGCCAGTGTTAGCAATCCCAGGGTATAGTGCTTACTCTAAAAGTAGATTTCGCAAATCCAGTGGAAATGTCATATGATACGTACAACTGTCTCCCTTTCCATCAGGGACAGTCTGCGTTGTCAATCCTCTTTTTCCGTGAGGTCCCGGGAACCCAGGATGCACGGACTCGCTACCCCCGCAGCTTTCGTTCGCGGGCTGGGGGAAGTGTGAGGGGATGACAATGTAACAATGTAAGGAGGGGAGAGTGGTGAAGGGAAGACAGAGGGTTACAGTGCTAGTGGACACCTACATATTGCGCTGTGTTTTATACAACAAATATAAAGATAAGTAGGACTAAGCAGTAATGCTGAGAGTGAAGTTAATCTCAAATTACAATGTCGTTCGCAGCTTGTGCTGGAGGTCTGAATTATGGTAATACAACTCCGTGCAACCCCATCCTCCCACCAACCTTTCATTAACACACAGGCACACACTCAGTCCTTCCTCCCATCTACAGAAGGGAAGTCATCAACTCGAGGGTGACCTTTACACCTGTTGGTCGTGAGGGGCAGCCAGCTCTTACCACCTGTGTAGTAGGTGAAGGATCCATTTGAATAATTACTTAAACCGTCTTGTTTTCAATTACCCAGGGAGCTGTCAAGCGTACCTGTGTGAAAAAATATGAAAAAGGAATATCACTCTGCCGCACGTCATCTGTTCCATGTAATGTCTCACAGTTTACAGCCTGTAAGAAATGTATGGTGTTTGCTATAGTGTGGCAATGGGCATAGTGAGATGTTGTGATGTCAGAACGGCTGGGGTCAGCATCACACAGGTGCACCCATATGTTGTGGTCAGTAAGCAAACTTTATTACGGGAATGTAGATACGTAATTGTGGTGGTGGGTAAAGTAACAACAAGTTAAATTCATCCTGTCCGCTGTGTCATGTGGCCCTTGTTAACTCTGGACAATACCTGGAGCATGAGCATGTTTGTTGCTGTGTGTTAAGATACGTGATTTACACGAGTTCATCTAATGGTTTTAGAGATATGCGAGGCAGTGTACTTCCCTCACATATTTTTTCCTATCGGCTGTTGATGTGGAGGGAGAGGTGTTTGTATTTTACTCAGGTTTCGTCAGCAGATAACGTCTCATGGAGTGCCACCTGTTATCTGGCCTCCTCGTGGAATCCCATGTACTCCACACCCACAACCAGCCATTCCATACCCACACTCGATTATTCTTCGCCCATTCCCAGCCATTCTAGGATGTAGGGGGCAGCTAGAGTGTAATGGGTAGTCAGCGTGTACTGGGCAGCTTGGTTGTGGTGGGTAGCTAGTGTGTACTGGGCAGATAGGGTGTAGTGAATAGCAAAAGAGTAATGAGTAGCTAGAGTGTAGTGGGTAATGAGAACATTGCATGTACTAGGCAGCTTGCATGTCTTCTGTTTATTCTATTGATTTGCTATTAGTGGCTACACGTTGCTGGCGACCGGCTCCTCCACACTGACAACAAATTGCTGGCGACTATTCCCTCCGCAGTGGCAACACATTGCTGGCGACCGTCCTTCCACAGTGACACAACATTGCTAGCAAGATTGTGTAGTTACAGCGTGAAGGATTAGACGTACATAACTGGTCCAGAATATTAGGAGAGTGGTCACAGCGGTCAGGAATATGGGCGGGGCGGGAGATGATATGCTGTAGGTCATTGAGAATGGAGAACGTGAGGGCTTCAATATGACCCCGACCCCTGCTCTGTTTTATGAGCATTTTTGTCGAACTTTCCTCAAGACATACAGAAAGGATCCTTCAGATCCTTTCCGCTTTTCATATATTGCACCAACATTCCTCCTGAATCTCCTAAGATGATTTGATTCTGTGCTCTTGCCCTTTTCTTGCGTCTTTCAGTTACCGAAATTTTCTCTCATATTTGATGCCACTTTGCATGATCTTTGATCTGATTCCTCCGTTTCTTTATTACCTCCTTCATCTGTCTCAAACTCCGTTTCTCAAAAACTTCAAGTAAGTTTTTTAATTTTGTGGCCTCGGCTGATCCGTTTTTTATATCTTCATTGATCTCTCGCTATATAACTCTCGTACCTGATTTTCTTTCTCGTGGATCTATGATCGTAACTGTTTGGTCATGGTACTTTGCCTTGCCTCATCTGTGATGACTGCCTCATGTTACCAGTTATGACCACTTGTCAGCAACATTAACTCTTCATGTCAGTGATTACTTTCTCATGTCATCTGTGATGACTTCTTCATATTATCAGAGATGAACTTAATCATTTGACCCGAGATGACTTCCTTATATCACCTGTGATGACTCTCTCATATCCCCAGTAATGACTTCCTCACGATGACCTCACGGGACCAGCCATAGTAAACTACCTGGGTCAAGAATAACTAACTATCGTGGTCATCTGTGGTAAACTACCAATGCTAAAGTCAATGGCCAATTACCATAAATCATTGTGAGTCGTCCATAACCAGGGGAGATCGTCCGTCGTTGTCAGCCAGAAGGATGTTGTCAGGGCAACTGTGATGACCTGGGTGGGTCACAGTGATGTAGACTGTGTCCCCCAGCTGATTGGTAGATACGATAATTCCTCTGTTAATATTAATGAGGAGCCTCAAGGTTTTGCATCATGTGTAATGCGGTGGAAAATTGTGAATAATGCAGAGGCAGTCATGGTATATATTTTTTTGAGTGTTTGATTTTGTCGTGATTTTAGGTGTGTGTGTGTGTGTGTGTGTGTGTGTGTGTGTGTGTGTGTGTGTGTGTGTGTGTGTGTGTGTATTTATGTACAGTATGTATACGTGTTTATGTTTGTCTGTGTAGAGGATTGTGCACTTGTGTGTATGGGCTTGTGTGTGTGTGTGTGTGTGTGTGTGTGTGTGTGTGTGTGTGTGTGTGTGTGTGTGTGTGTGTGTGTGTATGTGTGTGTGTGTATGTGTATGTGTGTGTGTATGTGTGTGTGTGTGTGTGTGTGTGTGTGTTCGTGAGCATATGTAGGATATCACAAAACTTAACGAGAATATAGGAGAAAAGTCCAAACGTACAATCACAAGCACACACAAAACACATACGTGCACACACACACACACACACACACACACACACACACACACACACACACACACACACACAAGTGTAAGACTCCTCGCTCCCTGCGCAGTACAAAGGGTAATTAAGTTAATTACACAGAAGCCAGAGCCAAGCTGGGCTAAAATTCTAAATCAGAAATGGAGTCAGACAAAACAAATTACCGTGTCAGTTGTAACTAGGTCTGCTTGGAGGAGGCCGGATGAGGGGGCACAGTGGAGGTATCACAGTATATATATATATATATATATATATATATATATATATATATATATATATATATATATATATATATATATATATACACACACACACACAATTGTAAGCTGGTAGCAGGTTTTCTCTAATGCACGTAGAATTAAATACGACAGCATATTTACAGTTATTAATCTTTTTTATGTTCTCTAATTTTCTCACAATTATTCTACCATTCGATGGGTGCTCAAACACCAGTTGTCCAATGTTATCTATTTCATTTCAATCAAGCTTTTGCCTTCACAGAGGCATCCTCAGGAATCTACAAAAAAAGAGAAAAGAAAAATGAGTCACAAAACATGGACATAAAATGTAAAATGCAAACAAAATGTATATAAGGGACAAGCCACAGTCCGTAGAACGTTAAAGATGAGGGAAAACACTTAAGCAATACAAATATACAAATATGAAGGGCAGTATGAGCTACAACCTAAATGCAAGATATGGATACAGAGGAAAACGCAAAAGGGAAAACACTTAAGCAATACAAATATACAAATATCATGAAGGGCAGTATGAGCTACAACCTAAATGCAAAATATGGATACAGAGGAAAACGCAAAACTATCTTGCGCTAAGTTGGATTACAGACAATCCATCACTAAAGACGTTAGGTTAGGTCAAGCGAGACCGTCATTATCTGGATGTTGCGTTGAGGTCAGGTCGGGCTCGTCTGATTCTCTCTGACCTTCGTAACCCATTGCCGAGTTGGTCAGTGACTCGTCTCTCCTGTCCGGTAATGGCAGACTCGGTAGTTCGTGGCGTGTCAGTGACGTGTTCCCCCTGTTCCAAAACGGCGTTGGGTCTACGTCCTAATTGGCCGGCCATCAGAAAGCTGTATAGCGGTGGTCAAGTTTGTCTGGATGTTGATGACAGGTGCTTTCTCTCTAATGTGAATGGCTTCTAGTATCTGTAGTAAAGATTTTAGTGTTATTTACATTAATCTCTCTCGTTAGTTTCGTACCATGCTATTGTTCAGAATGTTGTTTGATATCGCCTTCTTGTAAGTGGAGCGAGAGGCGGCGGCTCAGGGTGCAGGTTGTATGTCCAATGTAGTTTTATGCGGTGAGGCTGACAGTCCCCAATATTGCATCGGTACTCAGAGATCACATTGGTACAATTCAAACTTCCAAGCGACCTACCATATTGTTGGTCATTGCGAGCGACCATGTTTTTCGGATTGTTGTAGTATATGATCAGACTGATAACTTTGTCTTCATCGCCTTGCAGTTTCTGGCCACAATATCTCGCACCATCTTCTCGTCCTTTCGATATGTTGTTGTACATGTGTTCCTGTAGTAAACTTTTATGCTTTCACATTGAGGTTGTCTGTTTCTCACAAGATGTTGCTCTAGCATGTTGTTCACAATGGTATCAAATTCAGTATTTGATAATCAACTTTTTATTAATATTTGCCAGACACGTCGAAGTTCTAGGTGTAGGAGTTGCAAGGTTGAGCACACCTTGATCGCTCTTCTCGCGTATGCACGAATGACTCTCTTGTGATTTTGAGTGCATTCACCTAATCCGTTCATGCATTTAGCTTGGTTGGTGGGCTTTCTCTTGGCTCAGGCACGTATGCAATTTGTCGAGACTACAGCAGTACGACCTGAGAACATGACACCCAAGATTTGCTGCAGATATGTAGTGATCGCATGGTAAGAACGTGATGATCTTTGATAACGGGACTGTGAGATAATTCTGATCATCTGACTTGTTATTACCCTTTGGTAGAGAAACCACGGGATGATTCTGATGACCTGGCTTGTTATCAACCTTTGGTAGATGAGAACATGGGATGAAAATGACATTCTGACATCTTATTAACCTTTGGTAGTGGGGACACAACGTGAATGTAATGACTGAAGTTGTTATTGATCTTTGGTAGTGGCGATATTGGTTGAATATAATGACCTAACCTGCAATCAGCCTTTGACGGTAGGAACATGGGATGAATGTAATGACCTAACTTAGCATGAACAAATGTGTCATTTAATGTACCAGAAATGTTATGATGTTAACTTGGAATCTGCTGTGGGACGGAGACCTTCCGAAGTCAAGTTTTTATATCATTTAATATTATCCCTGGGGATAGAGGAGAAAGAATACTGCCCGCGTATTCCCTGCTTGTCGCAGAAGGCGACTAAAAGAGTGGGAACAGAGGGATGGGAATCTCTCCTCTCCAGTTTTACTTTTCCAAAAGAAAGAACAGAGATGGTGGCCAAGTGAGGCTCTTTCCCTTGGAGGCTAAGTCATCTGTTCTTAACGCTATCTCGCTAGCGCGAGAAATGGCGAATAAGTACGAAAAAGAATTCATTTAATACGTACGTTACCGAAGGGAATTGGTGACCCGTGAAGATAGAAATAGATATTACAAAATAACTCTTCAACTAACATTCATATGTATTTAGAAAAAATCGCAAGGCACTATATAGTCAAATTAGATCTTTTGATAGGCATATAAGTTCGATATTACTATCTTGTCACTGCGGTTGGTTAATCCCCGTCTGCATTAGAGACAATATGAAAGAAAAAAAAAATGGTACACCATCAGTAACTTAATTATGCGACCCAGTTAATTGATTGTCAATTTTTCATGCACTGTATTGAAAATCCTTAAACAAAAATCGTCTGTATTATCAATACTTGAAAAAAAAAAGACCATCAAAGGTGACCCCGTCAGGGAGGATATGAATAACAAATTGTATAAAGAGTAAATATTTACTTTACTTTTCCATACTGACTTTACTCCATCATCGTTTCTGAGGCTCATTTGAAGACACGTGGAACTGATGAGGTAAAAAAAGAAGATGCTGAGCAAATGCTCTTCTTAAGTAGCCAACGTAGGGTTCAATCTCCCACTTCATGTATGCGACATAGGGCCGGTGTCCCTCTTTGTGTGTCCACTGGGACGGTCAATACCACTCCATTTATGTATCCGATGTGGAGGACACCTTCCCTCTTCGTGTATCCGTGGTCAGGGTCAGATACCATCTTTCTGCATCCAACAAGGTGTCCTCTTCATGTATCCTGCGAGGGTATACTGCCCAATTATGTACACGATATTGGGGTTCAAGTAACATTATGAATATAACGTTTGAACCTTATCTTTTATGTATCGTCTAAGGTCTCTCCTTCATGTATCCGTCTTCGGTCTCTCCTTCATGTATCCGACCTGGGATCAGCTATTCCCTTATGTGTCCGACGTAGGAGGTTATTTATCTTTTTGAAAAAATGGTCACACCTGGAGGTCACTTGGTCTATATGCATCCGACAGGAAGGGTCAACCACCCACTTTATGTACACCGAGGTGGTGGCCTACTACCTCTCTGTGTATCCGACGCAGGGGTTAAGTATCCAACAGGGAAGGTCATCTGGCCACTTTGTGTATCTGATATAGGGAGGGAGGGGTCGAGGTGGGTCTACTATTCCCTCACGTATCCTACAGGGAAGTTTGTGAAAAAAAGATGGAGAAGGAAGAAATGCTGAATAAAAAAAACGATTAGAGGTTGTAGACACACCAAATACATTTTCTGTGGTAAGAGAAAAATTGTGAGAATTGGTGGAAATTAAGCTGTGAGGAAACGACCAGGAATGGTTACTGAGTTCCATTTGGAGCCAAGCAGCCAGGAGATACTTAGGTACGCCAAGACGTTCAGGGACATAGAGAATTTCAGGAGGGTCTACATCAGAAGTGATAGACCAGGGAAAGAGATAGAAATACAAAATACAGTCAGAAGACAATAAACGGGAGATACCAAATGAGGCAAGAGGACGGAAGAGCCTGGCCAGTAGTGCAGAGAGGTCAGGAGTGTTGAATGAGGGTACTGTTAGACTGGAAAGAATGTTTACAAATGCAGGTGGGCGAGTGGTAAATGGTAAAGAATTGGAATTCAAGGATCGTATCAGAGAAAATGCTTCTGTTATAGTTGGAACTGTGGAGATAAAACTTACGGAGATCTGACCTTTATTGACCAGAGGGATATATGATGGCAAAGAGGGAAAGATTAGACAATCTGACCTGTTCTAACCAGAGGGATGTGTGATAACAGAGAGGGAAAGATAAGACAAAAGGGGAGGAGGACTAGATTTCTGAATGAGACAGCCTTAAGTTTCCGGGTACACTGGATAACGACCCGTTCAGACAAATAGGAAGAGTAACGATAGGAAACACGGGCATAGTCCTGTTGTTAATAACTAATACTAAAAAAAAAAAAAAATTCCGAATCGGAACAAATATACAGTGATAACAAAGACTGAACAATATCGATGGTACACGAAGCAATCAAACACGTATTTCTCAGAGATCGTACAATACCAATGGCTGTTTCAGTCATGAAGAGACAGACTTGAGGATTTCATATTCTCATGGAGACGGAGTCATGGAGACACAAGTTGTTAGAGTATATATAGGAAACGTTCCCATACCAGCACGTCGATGAACACACTCGGATCATGAGGAACTGATACACTATCGTTACTAGATCTTATCGATCTTATCTGCTCACAAAGAAACATGGAAATTGAGAACGATACATACGATACACCATTTGGAATAGTTGGTCATGTAACGTGGTGATAATGTGGTACAAGAGGACGTATAAAGATGGGAGATGAAACCACACAACAAGAGGATATATATATATAGTGGTGGAGACGATACATAAAGCAACATTTTCTACGGCCACAAGAATCGGAGCATGGAAGTCAATGGTCAGAATCCAGGGCTATGTAGTGGAAGGTTCTGTGACATCTCGCCTCACATACAGTGGAAGAGAGGTTAAGAAAGGCAGAAGAATTGATCAATAAAAGATGCCAGACTTACTAAAAGCTGTCATACTCGAGTGTCCTGTTAACACCGAAAAGATTTTAGAGGTGTTGGCTCACGAAAAGATTTTAGAGGAGTTGGTTTACGAAAGCCTCTGTCTGTCTGTCTGTCTGTGTCTGTCTGTCTGTGTCTGTCTGTCTGTGTTTGTCTGTCTCTCTGTCTCTCTCTCTCTCTCTCTCTCTCTCTCTCTCTCTCTCTCTCTCTCTCTCTCTCTCTCTCTCTCTCTCTCTCTGACACACCCGTAAGGAAATATAGGACCTTTTGACGTAATTTTCCTTAAAGGTATTACTTCAGCATAATGAACCAAATGACTAAGAAACATTAGATAATAAAGTTAATTACACTGTGTTTACATTGTGGTTTATACAGACGAGCCTAAACAGCTTTAAGCCGCATTTACTTTTCTAGGCATCAGGTTCCTAATAACAAGCTCATCCAGGATCACCAAAGTGAAATTACATTAGATTGTTTTTCACTGGCTGTAACAACGTATGATAATTACATCAGATTATTTTCCACTGCTGAAACAACATGGGATGAATATCGTTAGTACTAAGACGGGATTGACTTTTATCAAAATTCCATGACAGTGTCACATATGATTCAATGAGTTCTGTTCTGTACCTTACAAAGGACTTTAGTTCCTTCCTACGTTCTCTCCTCAGGCTGGGGCAAGATGACGTACCTCAGCTTCCCAGTGTTCAGAGACCTCGTGGTAGAGGCCTCTGACTCAAGCTGACCTGAGGCAATGTCCTCCTCCGTCAGTAGGAGACCACGGAGGGAGCCTTGGCCAGCCAGAACCTGGGCAGATCATAATTAGCCCAGGTGTAATGGGCTGGTGGGGTATATAAGACCTCTGACTGATTCCTAGTTACCATTTACGACTTTCTGCACGAATTGTGATAATTAATGTGAGTTGATGGCGCAGTTTAATAAAGGTAATCGTCGGATTCTATTTACAGGAAAATTATCTTTCTGCTGAGGCAGGCAAGTAGGGATATAAACAACATTATCAAGACCTTTAAAACGCTGTGAGGAGGAGTTCACACGAAACACATGAATCGTCCCTAGGAAAAAAAATCAGGAGCGGTACTTAAACATAGCCCCGGGGCAGCTCTGGCTGGGACGGAGATAGCTCGGAACCACACGAAGTGGCAGTAAGTTCTGAACGTCGTTATTAAAGACTTGCTAAGTTAAGGCAGCCGTGGCTACTTGGGAGTTACACGCAACCACACGATAATGTTGGTTCAGAACTGGCCCTACCTTCTGGCGGTGGGTGTGTGTGTGTGTGTGTGTGTGTGCCCGCGGTTTTTTTTCTGTTGTGATAACTTTTTTTTTTTTTTTTTTTTTTTTTTTTTTTTTTTTTCCAAAAGAAGGAACAGAGAAGGGGGCCAGGTGAGGATATTCCCTCAAAGGCCCAGACCTCTGTTCTTAGCGCTACCTCGCTAATGCGGGAAATGACGAATAGTATGAAAAAAAAAAAAAAAAAAATATATATATATATATATATATATATATATATATATATATATATATATATATATTATATTTATTTATATATATTTTATTATACTTTGTCGCTGTCTCCCGCGTTTGCGAGGTAGCGCAAGGAAACAGACGAAAGAAATGGCCCACCCCCCCCCATACACATGTATATACATACGTCCACACACGCAAATATACATACCTACACAGCTTTCCATGGTTTACCCCAGACGCTTCACATGCCTTGATTCAATCCACTGACAGCACGTCAACCCCGACTTCCACACATTCTTCAAGGCCCCCAGAATTTTCGCCCCCTCCCCCACCCTATGATCCACTTCCGCTTCCATAGTTCCATCCGCGGCCAGATCCACTCCCAGATATCTAAACCACTTCACTTCCTCCAGTTTTTCTCCATTCAAACTCACCTCCCAATTGACTTGACCCTCAACCCTACTGTACCTAATAACCTTGTTCTTATTCACATTTACTCTTAACTTTCTTCTTCCACACACTTTACCAAACTCAGTCACCAGCTTCTGCAGTTTCTCACATGAATCAGCCACCAGCGCTGTATCATCAGCGAACAACAACTGACTCACTTCCCAAGCTCTCTCATCCCCAACAGACTTCATACTTGCCCCTCTTTCCAAAACTCTTGCATTTACCTCCCTAACAACCCCATCCATAAACAAATTAAACAACCATGGAGACATCACACACCCCTGCCGCAAACCTACATTCACTGAGAACCAATCACTTTCCTCTCTTCCTACACGTACACATGCCTTACATCCTCGATAAAAACTTTTCACTGCTTCTAACAACTTGCCTCCCACACCATATATTCTTAATACCTTCCACAGAGCATCTCTATCAACTCTATCATATGCCTTCTCCAGATCCATAAATGCTACATACAAATCCATTTGCTTTTCTAAGTATTTCTCACATACATTCTTCAAAGCAAACACCTGATCCTACACATCCTCTACCACTTCTGAAACCGCACTGCTCTTCCCCAGTCTGATGCTCTGTACATGCCTTCACCCCTCTCAATCAATACCCTCCCATATAATTTACCAGGAATACTCAACAAACTTATACCTCTGTAATTTGAGCACTCACTCATATATATATATATATATATATATATATATATATATATATATATATATATATATATTTTATTTTTTTTTATTATAATTTGTCGCTGTCTCCCGCGTTTGCGAGGTAGCGCAAGGAAACAGACGAAAGAAATGGCAACCCCCCCCCCCATACACATGTATATACATACGTCCACACACGCAAATATACATACCTACACAGCTTTCCATGGTTTACCCCAGACGCTTCACATGCCTTGCTTCAATCCACTGACAGCACGTCAACCCCGGTATACCACATCGCTCCAATTCACTCTATTCCTTGCCCTCCTTTCACCCTCTTGCATGTTCAGGCCCCGATCACACAAAATCTTTTTCACTCCATCTTTCCACCTCCAATTTGGTCTCCCTCTTCTCCTTGTTCCCTCCACCTCCGACACATATATCCTCTTGGTCAATCTTTCCTCACTCATCCTCTCCATGTGCCCAAACCACTTCAAAACACCCTCTTCTGCTCTCTCAACCACGCTCTTTTTATTTCCACACATCTCTCTTACCCTTACGTTACTCACTCGATCAAACCACCTCACACCACACATTGTCCTCAAACATCTCATTTCCAGCACATCCATCCTCCTGCGCACAACTCTATCCATAGCCCACGCCTCGCAACCATACAACATTGTTGGAACCACTATTCCTTCAAACATACCCATTTTTGCTTTCCGAGATAATGTTCTCGACTTCCACACATTTTTCAAGGCCCCCAGGATTTTCGCCCCCTCCCCCACCCTATGATCCACTTCCGCTTCCATGGTTCCATCCGCTGCCAGATCCACTCCCAGATATCTAAAACACTTCACTTCCTCCAGTTTTTCTCCATTCAAACTCACCTCCCAATTGACTTGACCCTCAACCCTACTGTACCTAATAACCTTGCTCTTATTCACATTTACTCTTAACTTTCTTCTTCCACACACTTTTCCAAACTCAGTCACCAGCTTCTGCAGTTTCTCACATGAATCAGCCACCAGCGCTGTATCATCAGCGAACAACAACTGACTCACTTCCCAAGCTCTCTCATCCCCAACAGACATCATACTTGCCCCTCTTTCCAAAACTATATATATATATATATATATATATATATATATATATATATATATATATATATATATATATATATATATATATGAAATTGCAGTTATGCACGAGATGTAGAAATTTGCTGATTAACACAAAGAAAAATGAAAAGCGGTAAGGGACTTACCGTGTGATTCTTCTACATAACAGTGCGACCCTTATGGGTCAGGTCAAAGGCAAAGCCAATTAACATAAGGGTCTTCGCGTCGTGCTCTAGAATCTTACCGTCGTGCTCAAGGATCACCATTCGTGCTCAAGGATCGTCTCCGTCGTGCTCAAGGATCGCCCGTCGTGCTCAATGATCGTCCCGGTCGTGCTCAAGGATCACCAGTCGTGTTCAAGGATCGCCAGTCGTGCTCAAGGATCATCTCCGTCGTGCTCAAGGATCATCTCCGTCGTGCTCAAGGATCATCTCCGTCGTGCTCAATGATCGTCCCCGTCGTGCTCAAGGATCACCAGTCGTGTTCAAGGATCGCCAGTCGTGTTCAAGCATCATCCCCGTCGTGCTCAAGGATCGCCCGTCGTGCTCAAGGATCGTCCCCGTCGTGCTCAAGGATCGCCCGTCGTGCTCAAGGATCACCAGTCGTGTTCAAGGATCGCCAGTCGTGCTCAAGGATCATCCCCGTCGTGCTCAAGGATCGTCCCGTCGTGCTCAAGGATCATCCGTCGTGCTCAAAGATCGTCCAACGTGCTCAAAGATCATCCCCGTCGTGCTCAAAGATCACACCGTAACGCTCAGGGTGGTTAAAGCCAGACAGTCGTTCTGGTATCTACCGCGGTCTAGTCCCCGGAGCCACACTCGGCCAGAGCGAGTGAATGTAAAACGATGTTCCCAAACCTCGCTACATCCCGGGAGTCCTCCACCAGATCGGGTGTTTGCCTCGCTGTCACAACAGAACCTCAGAGAGTTCACGTCTGCCCTGAGGCATCTGTTGCTACGAAGCTTCCGCCTGTAGGGAGGACTGTTACCAACTGTGGTCAGTCTGGTGCTCCAACCGTAGCTTTGGATGTGATGCTCCCTCACCCTAGGACTGGCACTGAGAGGCACCAAGTTTGAAAGCTCCTTCGCTATACAAAAGTGTTTTTGACTCGAAAGCTCCTTCCTTATACGAAGTGTTTCTGTCTCTGACTTTACAGAGCTCCCGAACTATGCAGTGTCTGGGTTTAGCGCCACTATACTGAACCACGGAATGTGTGTATAGTGGTCGTGGGGGCTGATGCCTCGTGGTTATAGTGGTCGTTGGGATGATGCATCATGGTTATAGTGGTCGTTGGGGCTGATGCATTATGGTTATAGTGGTCGTTGGGACTGATGCATCATGGTTATAGTGGTCGTTGGGGCTGATGCATTATGGTTATAGTGGTCGTTGGGGCTGATGATTCATGGTTATAGTGGTCGTTGGGGCTGATGCATTATGGTTATAGTGGTCGTTGGGATGATGCATTATGGTTATAGTAGTCTTTAGGGCTGATGCCTCATGGTTATAGTGGTCGTTGGGGCTGACGGATTATGGTTATAGTAGTCTTTGGGGCTGATGCCTCATGGTTATAGTGGTCGTTGGGGCTGACGGATCATGGTTATAGTAGTCTTTGGGGCTGATGCCTCATGGTTTTAGTGGTCGTTGGGGCTGACACATCATGGTTATAGAGGTCGTAAGGACTCATGGACAAAGTAGTCCCTATGGTTGAAGTTTCAAGGGTTTGAATGAATATCAAAATACATTTTTTCAAAGATCCTTCGTTCTGGCATCTCACTCGGAATGAGACATCACATCAGGTCTCCAATAACTTCTGATTTTCTCTGGCGGGTTGCATGTATCATCATTGCCCTAAGACAGTTCCTGACAGCTGACTCATGTTTAGCTCACATCCGACATCGTATAGATTATAGATCTCGTCTGGCGCTTCCTGTGTATACGGGAATTTTGCTGATTTCTTACGGTAGGAAAAGTTTTCTTGTTTGGAGTTCTGGTGATTTCTTGCGAGAAGTGAAAGTTATCCTGTTTTGTTTGTTTCAAAGTGTTTCAAGGGATTCGGGTTTTTCTGATGCTAAGAAAAAAAATATTTCGTTGATACTTCAAACGTAGGATTCAAGTTTCTCGAAGTTTGAAGAATTTTATAAATGAAAGATTCGGGCTCCCCTGATGCTTCAGAAATAGGATCCAAGTTCCCTGAGGCCTCAAACAAAGGATCCGAGCTTCCCTGATGTTTCAAACAAAGGATCCGAGCTTCCCTGATGCTTCAAAGATTTCGAGCTTCCTTGGCGCTTCAAAGAATCAAAGTTTCTCTGATGCTTCAAAGGACTCGGTTTTCCCTAATGCTTCAAACGAATCGATTTCCCTGATCTTTTATAGATTTCCGGTCTTCTCAGTCATCCAAGAAATTTCGGTTTCCCTGATGCTGTAACCAAAGGACTTTGGATTTTCCTTGTTGCATGAAACGGTTCGGCTTCCCTTAATCTTTCAAGTGATTCGAGTTTCCTTGACCCACACACACACACAGCAACAGTAAGACCAACGTTAAAGTGCCATGACCTTGACAAAGGTCAAGCGTTTCTGTACAAGATCAGAGACGAATCACTAACATATTTATTCCAGCCACCTGATAGCAAAATTTTTTTTTTTCATCCTATATACATAATGTTCTAAGTATCGATGATATCATCAAATCGGAATGACGATTGACCTGATAAATTTTGCACAAAATTATTTTATTTTGAAGTAAGGAAGTGACTCGTGTGATTGTCTAACTTACTTACGTGTATGTCTGACGTACCTTTGATGTGTTCATATACGACCATGAGAATGTGATGTTTTACGTCCCATAACCGTGAGGACGTGACTACATACGCCACACGTTCGTGAGAATGTGACTTCGTGCGCTACAAGACCGTGAGCTCATGAATTCATACGCCACTTGCATGTGAGAATATGATTCCACAAGTCCGAGAGAATATGACGTCATACGTAACATATGTACGAGAGAATGTGACGTCTTGCGTTACACATGTACGAGAGGATGTGACGTTTTGCGTTACACCTGTACGAGAGGATGTGACGTCTTACGTAACACGTGTAACACGTTAAGTAATGTGTTCATGTAAATGTATGAGGCGTAATATCATTCGTCAGAATTGTGGGAAAATATTATCATTTATGTCAAAGATTATAGTTCACGCGGAAATTAAGAAATTTCTTTAATCTACCTTCATACATGGTTCTTTATCATGACTCCATGAAGAATCTCGAACTGTTTCCTGGGGAAATGTTATGGAATAAACGACTGAATTTCATCCAGTTTACCAATAACCTGATTCACACCAGTTATGATCACCATCCGTTCCTTGTAATTATTCTCATGGGATAAAATATTTGTCGTGGGGTAATATTTCTCCTATCTTAATGGAGGCTGCACCGAGCCTCATAAAACTAATTGAAACGAGACACATGTACCCAAATGTAAGATTATGCGATTTTCTATCTTCTCTCTCGCGAAATGAATGACTGAGCTTTATCAAATTGATTGTAATTTATCTGACTGTGGCAAAACTCGGAAGGTATGTTCAATGAAAAATGTCCCTGATTGTTAGGTAAGCTTAAAGAATGAGTGTTATGCTTTTTCCCTACAAAATTTAGTGTAAAAGATGAATGTGACTAAATTTATGCTCATGCGACTACTGTTTTATTTCTGTGTTAAGATTTATTGAGAAAGTTTTATGAATATCCAAAGTCAGCAACTTTATGAATATTTTTCTCGTAATATATATAGACAAGTACCTTGGAAAGATCCCGTACGAACTTGAGAACAAATGTACTCTTGGATTATCTTGTTTCGTCATGATCAGATTTTTTTTTTAGTTGCCTATTACTTGTATCGAGAGAGAGAGAGAGAGAGAGAGAGAGAGAGAGAGAGAGAGAGAGAGAGAGAGAGAGAGAGAGATTCACCACTTCGAGAATACAGGGGATATAGGCAGGACAGATGGTTGGCGATAAGTATAGACGAAACAATTCCACGTGTAGTGTCGACACAGTTCAACCTGATACTCAGTCGTTCAGTGTGGACTCCGACTCTGTGGAGTTTCAGTCTGTAGAAAGCTTTACGTTATTCATGTGCCAGGTCATAGTTACAGGGAAAGACGTGAGAGGGTAGAGAGCACCGTGTAGGAAAAAAAATAATTATCGGAACGGCACCACCCTAGAGTTGCCGATGGCCACACAGTAATCATGTGACGCAGCAGCTTGCCGAATATTGCTCTGGCTTGCTAGTGGTAGGGGGCACATAAGCAGCCAGCTCTCGGGTTCAAAAACCAAAGTAATACGTAGAGAAGAGGGAAAGTGAACCAACATTGACTGAATGGCTTCAGAACAGGATCGGTTGAACCATGGACTGACAGATGAGATCATCTGGGAGGAAGAGGATAAATGCTTCTATTCCCACAACAGTAACGTCTGCTATGCGTTTGTATAGCCATCACCACATAAGAGATAGGAAAGTCAGAAAAGAATATGTGTGACTTATTCCACTCAGCTTTGTTGAGGTGCCAATATTTACGAGTAGAAGGGGTTGCTGGAGGGATCGCTACTGTTAACATAGACACATTTATGAGTTTGTGATCAGATGACCTTATCAACCACAGTTTGTTTGTGCGATAATCTGCGTATTGGGTAAAGATGACGTGATATACCATTATGATGTCCTTCCGTTAAGTGTTTTTTCTTGTCCTTTGCATATGGAATACAATCGTATATCAAAAGATATTCTCAAACATTTCACGATATTGGAACAATGGTGAGGCAGTGTATTTATCAGTCTATCTGTATGACTAAAGAGCACAGTTCGAACACTTTTCAGATACAGTGTTTCCCATGAAACAATACCTGTAGTAGTCTGTGTAGAAAAGATTATGTCCAGCCACCATATCTAACCGTGGTAGCCTTGGTCAGGTCTGGGGAGGGCAGGGTCGTGCAGGCGTTTTGGGTTTTAGGCTGGGGGGTTGGGGGGCTGCGTCTGGGGAGGAGTGGGCCGTAAATTGGGGTTGGGAAGGGAGGTTCGTGATGGAGGAAGAATCTGTGAGGACCTCGTCCAGCAGGTGAAGTAACCAGAATGATCGAAGCCTCGAAGCCAGGCTCAAGACCTTGCCGAGGAAGCTCTTCGTAAGCAGTAATAACACGTTGAAGTGGAAGGGACGATTTAATACGAGGTAAGTACATTCCTCAGTCTCTGAGGGATTCATTACCAGAGCTCAGGAAAATATCAGTATTGCAAGTGTTTGAGAGATTCCCCACACACACCAGGCACAGTAGTTGCAAGGTAATGAGGCTGTGACCAGTTAACAAGTACCCTGTGATGCCTCGGCTCAGCTGCAGTACGTATTATTAATTTTAGTTCCCCCTCCACACACACACACGCGCGCACACACACACACACACACACACACACACACACACGAAGGCTAATTGAAAGTTAACTTCATCCCAAAAATTAGTGAACTGTGAATTACACGGGCTGGCAGCGGTGGTCATAATTTCTCAGAGGCACACCACCCAAAGCACACCTTTGAAGGGCAAAATTAGCAGTGGAGTTGCGCTAAAGCAAGCAGAGAGTTCCTCACACGAGACTGAGCACACAACCTCATGACAAAGGTGAGGGTACCGGTGCATGAGAGAGAGTAACTTGTGCATGATAGACACACACAGTTTTAGTGTATTTGATCTTCATGACGACGAGGATCAAACATCACTTGTCAGTCAGCATTGAGGCAAAGAACACGAACATATGTCTTGTGAGAAGGTACGGCCTCGTATGTTACTGCTGAGGCTTTGTTGGATGTTGGGTTTTACACTGGGTGGAGGTGAAGCCAAGGGTGTGTTACATGATCATGTATAAGGAATGAGGGCTGAATTCTGATATCTCCTGATGATTTCACACTCTATTTTTAGTCATGCATATTCGCCATTTTCCGCGTTAGCGAGATAGCGTTCGAGAACAGATGACTGAGCCTTAGAGGGAAAACTCCTCACTTGGACCCCATCTCTATTACTTCTTTTGGAAAAATATATCTGGACTTGCAGCCTCACCGCTCCCGCCCCTTTTAGTCGCCCTTTACGACACGCAGAGAATATGTGGAAAGTATTCTTTTTCCCCTATCTCCAGGGATACATATATATATATATATATTTCTTTCTTTTCTTTCAAACTATTCGCCATTTCCCGCATTAGCGAGGTAGCGTTAAGAACAGAGGACTGGGCCTTTGAGGGAATACCCTCACCTGGCCCAATTCTCTGTTCCTTCTTTTGGAAAATTGAAAAAAAAAAAAAAAAACGAGAGGGGAGGATTTCCAGCCCCCCGCTCCCTCCCCTTTTAGTCGCCTTCTACGACACGCAGGGAATACGTGGGAAGTATTCTTAATCCCCTATCCCCAGGGATAATATATATATATATATATATATATATATATATATATATATATATATATATATATATATATATATTATCCCTGGGGATAGGGGATTAAGAATACTTCCCACGTATTCCCTGCGTGTCGTAGAAGGCGACTAAAAGGGGAGGGAGCGGGGGGCTGGAAATCCTCCCCTCTCGTTTTTTTTTTTTTTAATTTTCCAAAAGAAGGAACAGAGGGGGCCAGGTGAGGATATTCCAAAAAAGGCCCAGTCCTCTGTTCCTAACGCTACCTCGCTAACGCGGGAAATGGCGAATAGTTTGAAAGAAAAGAAATATATATATATATATATATATATATATATATATATATATATATATATATATATATATATATATATATATATATATATATATATACAATAGATTATTGCCTTCAACCTATTCGATATACTTGCAGATATAGGAAAAATAATGGCAAATAGTTGTTGGATAATTACGTTAGCAATAACTGGGCTGTCTTTTTGAAATGAGTATGTTAGTGAAGGAGTAACTTTTGTTGAAAATCATTCATCTTAGGGGAAGTGTTGCTTATTATGTCGTTAATATTTCGCACATGTTGTTCGGCTGATAACCATGATCTTAATTTTCCATACGTTGATCAGTCGGTGTTCATGACATATGAAAAATCGAAGTAATTCACCAACTTTGCCTTGTGTGATGAAAACCTCTCTGAGAGAGTTAACTCGCAAAGATTCGTCTCCAAGATTAGGAATGTTTACCATCTTCTTCCTGAATATAACCACAGCAAATAATATAACGAAGTGAATATGTACCGAAAGTGATGTTGAGGAAATTTCTCAAATGCAGGCGGATAGGGAAACCATGAAATGATTTTCTAAATATATATTGCAGTCTGAAGAGTTACGTCTTTTATCAGTGTAGATCTTCAAAGATTAAAGATTTCAAGAGAGAGGGAATACTGGATCATCCAGACGTCTTGAAGAGCTGAGCACACACCGATAATACTATATTGCTCTATACTACTGAACTAAGGCAAGAGACAAAGTTATTATGATTGTTTTTGGCGGTTGCTGAACTGCCACTATGTTAGTCAATAGCATTTCCGCTGTTGCCACATACATATGAATATGATATACTTGATGGGTAGATTTCCTGACTCACCACAAATATGCACACTCGCATGGGGTCCTGAACATTAAAGAGTGTGAGAGTTGTGCGTTGGATAGAAGGGAGTTCATTCGTGTGGCATATGCGGGGCGCTGTGCTGTCGGGTCGGCTGAGCGAGATCATGTGGTCAAGGTAAACTGTAGAACAGTCTGTGGAATTTAGCTCTGTGGGATTTACCTCTGAATGGTTCTTTCTGGCTTCGGTACATTATACTTAGCAGTTACGGAATGTATGTATGCAGATGTGGACGTTGATTATTCGCGAAGCAACTACACTGTCGATTGACCGCTACAGCAGAATCATAGGTAGGGCTGGTGCGTGTTGTAGATACGTATATGATGTAAACCAACACGGAAACCAAATTAAGAATGTGAAACAGGGATTTTCAATTAACAATGGAAGAGGAAGAGGACGAGAAATGGCCTTTTTTTTGGATACGATATGGAGGTTTGACGAGGGTGTAAAGTTCTCAGTGTAGCGTAAACCCACCAACAGGAATGGCTTTATTCACTGTTTTTCGACCCTTAACGAAAGATCAATGTCTGGAGAAATCGCTAGGTTCTTTCTGGTGCAATCAGAATATATGGTGATGAGTACCTAAGAGAACAGAGTAGACCAAAGGGGTTCAGGAATGTATGTCACCATGAAGAGTTATTAATCAGACTCAAGAAGGAAGCCAGTAGCATACTGAGGAGGCACAGAGGGAATGTTAAGAGAGGCACAGCAGCATCATAGAGAGACACAGAGATAATGCTGAGAGCAGCATAATGGAAGACAAGAGGTATTTGTGTGTCCTCAGTCCAAGGAAGGCCTCGCATATGAATAGATTCTTACAGAAGATGGTAATAAACGTTGCTACTTAGTCGGTGATCAAGATAGGTGTTATGTAGAACAAAATGTGTTAGGGTAACGAACGAAGACAGCGTGGTATGTGGTTACCCATGCACCGGACGCCAGCCATGTTATGTGGGAAATCATTGCGTGGTATGACCAAATGAGCTCGTTAAGATAAGGGTGATAAACGTCGTCATAGTTACGTCGAATGGGCTTGTTATTAACAAGAAAAGCATGGACATCTAATGGACACCTACCACGGAGGCAAGGGGCTAAGATGATTTGCATAAAGGACTGTACAAGCAAGTGAGGAAACCCCTAGAAGCTGCCCACGTAAACAGAAAAGTAATTCAAAGCCATGACGTTTTTTTTTTTTCTTCTACGTTGAGCCAGACAAATGGCAAAGATTGCGGTCACAGAACCCTGCGGGACGCAGCTGGAGACTGGGAAAGACAGTCGGCCGAGGGTAGAGAAGGCAATGCGGCGTTCAGCGAGGTAGGATTCATGTGAGGGAATAAACAAACTTGCGTCTCTCCTTCTTACTAAATTTCTATGAACATTGATTCAGCGCAAACTTAAACGTTAGAAGATAAAACCCGGTAGCTCTCGGCTGTGTTTACTTACCATCCCAATATATATATATATATATATATATATATATATATATATATATATATATATATATATATATATATATATATATATATATATATATAATGGAAATGATCACAATTTTGAGCGTGATCAAGTATATTCCGATGAGTCTACGGGGAACTTATCGTGTTTCATTTTCCCCGTGGACTCATAGGAATATATATATATATATATATATATATATATATATATATATATATATATATATATATATATATATATATATATATATATCCACGAAAATTATGTTCTTGCTGGTCTTGTGTTTGCTGCTGTTTTTGGTTGAGCTCGACCAAAAGCCGAGGCTTTTTACTCCTAAGTGCCTGTATGGCGGCGCATGAGCGGTATCGTCTACTGGATAGCGAGGACAGAGATATTTCATGAGTTATGAGAGGCACGATGAGACGAGGGCGACATAGGCGGTTATAACCAGATATTCATATTGTTTATGGAAGGAAGGGATGAGCTCTCTGATGTTTTCAAGGGAAGCTGTAGTGTATGAAATACATCACTATGACGAGCGGAGGGACCAGGGTGTACGCAGGTAAGGTGAGTGGAGGATGACAGGCTGGTGGAATGGATGATCCTGGAGCTCTGCCACACCAGAGATATTAAGGACGCGTCATAGCAAGACATGGAAAGCTTATGGGCTGAACTGAATATGAGATTCGCTTTTATATATTACAATTTTAGGTTTAGGTTGCTATAGCTGGTGATCTTTTTCTTACTAAGGAACGTGTTAATGAATCATAATTATTCAAAATAAACTAATGAAATAGAGGAATAAGTCTTTTAAGTGTATGGGAGAGTGGTGACTGAGAGGGTGATGGCATGCACAGAGAATCAGACTGGGGAGGATGTCTGTGTTTGCTTTTAAATAAAGACAGAAAACGAGTGGATGACCAGTTGCAGAGGAGAAGCCACGCCAGTGAAAGACAACACTGATACCGGGAAAGGACTTCGTATGTAAAGAGCCACTTGAATTTTTATGAAAGTGTGAGCTCCATCTGACCAAAAGATAAGAATGAATGGATTGTGTGTATTTGCTCTGCCAGAAAGCATTTGACACCGTGACACGCTGGAACTTAGTACAAAGTTGGATATTCAAATGGGAATAAGGGAGGAACTCCTCTCTATGAATGAAGCAACGGAAGCATGTCTGATGAGCTTATTCGAAAAGGGCTGGGGAAAAGAGTCGCTTATCTTAGGGTTTATCCTATATATCATTGCTCGTCTTGATATATGGAAATGACTTTCCAGAATAAGTGAATTCCAGCCTAAATAAGACTGCGGCTGATGGTGATCAGGTCACGAGGGAAGTAAAAAGTGAAGAAGATTGCACCAGCTTACAAGGGGACCTAGACAAACTCCAAAGTTTGATGCATGATTGATAAGATTCAAGCCGAGTAAATGCAAACTAATTAGGATATGGACGAAGGACTTGATGAAAATAATATCCAGCCGGAGATAAGCAGCGGGAGTCTCGGTGTTAGAGAGATTTAGGAATTGACATCGCCCCACATCTGTCGCCAGTGTCCAGTCTCAGGAAAACAGTAAAGGAGACATACTGTCTGCAGGAAAACATTACAAAATGCATTCAAGCACATAGATGCAGAAATATTAAGCAAATTGTTCCTTTCCAAAACTGTGCCGCAACTACAATATGTTTCACAAGTTTGGTCACAGCATTTGATGAAACACAAAGAACTAATAGAGAAAGTCCAGAGGAGGGCAAGCAAGATAGTATTAAGATTAAAAGCGTTGAATTACAGTGAAAGATGGAGGTAATACCTTTATTCATCATGAAAGAGAGAAGAGTAAGGTGTGACTGGATCATAGCCTATAAATTTTTGGACCATTGTCATGACGTGAACAGCGAACAGTTATCAGAGAACATGAGATACAACAAGAAACATAGAAGCAAAGAATGATTTTTTCTAGTATATGAGTAGCAGATGAATGGAATACAGTGAGTGATGAAACAGTGAATGACGACAGCATACACAAGTTCGAAAAGTTGTGTGATGGTAAAGAAAGTTCAAGAAATGGGGCTAAGCGAGTGTAGAGCTCCTCTGTACAGTACAAGTAGATATAGCAGTTAAGAACACACACATACACACACACACACACACACACACACACACACACACACACACACACACACACACACACACACACACACAAAACCCCCTCCTCACACCTACACACACTGCAGTTCAACAAGTATGTAACTTTACATTAGTTAATGTTCACCATTAAATACATGATGTATGTCAACACAATACTACTGCAGTTCAGCCAGTATGTAAATTTACATCACTTCATGCTCAACTAATCACCTCTGATGGTATAATGTACAAACCATAAACTTTGCCATGAAAAACTGCCTCTCCTTTGTAGAGAGACTTCATGACGTGCTTATCCAAAGCTAAGAAGTATCCAGCCCCACCTTGATCTTATGGTCTTTTATGATCAATCAACTAGTCACTACTTTGAAACCCCCAGTGATGGAATTCCTTAACTGTATATTTGCAGCGGAATGGATTCCTGAATTCAATAAGCCGTCCATTATCTTATTATTTATTCCTTTACACACACACACACACACACACACACACACACACACACACACACACACACACACACACGTGCTGCACCTCAAGCGGGCCAACATGAGTCACTGGTATGCTACAGTAAGAGAACTAACTAACTACGACAAGCGAAGACTCTCCAACTTCCAATGTGTAGACCAGCTTACCATTGTGGAGGCCGAGCACCAGATCAACAGCCACTTTGCCACTATATGCCAACGATTACCACAACTACTCCATTACTGTAACTAATCATCACTTCATGTTCAAATATCAAACACTAAATTCACGTAGTATAGACCATGATATTTACTCTGTAAACCTTCCAGCATACCTGCCTCGCTGACCATGTTGATGTCCCTCGTTCATGTCCTTATGCAAAGCGTGGAGACATCCAGCTCTTCCTTGATCTACACCTAACTTTCCTGATGAGTTAACTAGGTATTATTATGATCTCCCGGTTCTGTAGAATCTGTAATATCTGAGCTATGTATTTTCAGCCAAATGGCTGCCTAGATTGAGTATACTGGCCTTTTATTTATGTAAACACACGCATACGGAGTCGTATATACAAAACATGCGCGCACACATGAGTAAACTAAAATACGCACGTACAAACAGACATATAGGAAAATACTCATGTTAGCGCACACATTCTTGCACACAGACAGACAGACAGACAGACAGACAGACAGACACACACACACACACACACACACACACACACACACACACACACGGTACATATATAGACGGTTAAGAGACGGGGTAACGCAAGCGTAAAACTCTCTGCCCGTAACACGTAACACACAAATAGTGATCACAAATAGTCATCACGCATAAACAATGCCATAAACATATACAAACATAATACAGTGCTCTGGTGTTCTTCGTGGTGTTGAGATAATGATAGATATCATCAGCCAACTGACTATTACACACACACAAAAAAGATATCTCACCGAGTCATTAACTTTTCTAAACAATATGATGAAACGATGGCTTTGTTGGGGAACTTTTTCTTGTTCGTGTTTTATATCATCAGAAGGTCAGGAGGTAATTGATTTGATGACATCATTGATTAGATGACCATTGATGAAAAAGATGCCATTAATTAGATGGCATTATTAATCAGATGGCACCATTGATCAGATGACACTGTTAATTAGGTGGCACAGTCAGTCAGATGGCATCATTAATTAATTAGATGGTACCATTAATTAGATAATGGTGTGTCGCTCTGAGGTCTGGGTGTGAATGGGTTAGAGACAGTTTTAAGAGAACGTAAGGGGGAGGAGGTAGCGAGGGTTGGGGTGGGCGTGGGGGAAGTGTTGGGGGGGGAAGTGTGGGTGGGGGGAAGTGTGGGTGGGGGACGCGAGTCAATTAACCTGTCACGGGAGTTGGTTGGCCGCGCCTCCCGGGCGTCCAGGGTCTTCGACAGGTCGTTTATTGCTTTGCGAGTGGGAGGGTGTCGGAGAGCTGGCGTGGCGGGAGTTGTTGTTTGGCAGCTGTTGTCAGTCAGCTGACGTCAGAAAGCTGCTGTCAGGGAGCTTTTTGTCGCCCTGTCGGGCTGACGACACCTTTCGTGGTTTCACGGTCGTAATTACAACGCCATAGGTGGGTCTTTGTTCTATGTTGTCGCACCTTGAGCACGACGGTGCGATCCTTGATTTCCCAGGTTCCCTCCACCCATGCTAACATCCCGAGGGCTGACAACACTCCCAGGTTCCCTCCACCCATGCTAACATCCCGAGGGCTGACAACACTCCCAGGTTCCCTCCACCCATGCTAACATCCCGAGGGCTGACAACACTCCCAGGTTCCCTCCACCCATGCTAACATCCCGAGGGCTGACAACACTCCCAGGTTCCCTCCACCCATGCTAACATCCCGAGGGCTGACAACACTCCCAGGTTCCCTCCACCCATGCTAACATCCCGAGGGCTGACAACACTCCCAGGTTCCCTCCACCCATGCTAACATCCCGAGGGCTGACAACACTCCCAGGTTCCCTCCACCCATGCTAACATCCCGAGGGCTGACAACACTCCCAGGTTCCCTCCACCCATGCTAACATCCCGAGGGCTGACAACACTCCCAGGTTCCCTCCACCCATGCTAACATCCCGAGGGCTGACAACACTCCCAGGTTCCCTCCACCCATGCTAACATCCCGAGGGCTGACAACACTCCCAGGTTCCCTCCACCCATGCTAACATCCCGAGGGCTGACAACACTCCCAGGTTCCCTCCACCCATGCTAACATCCCGAGGGCTGACAACACTCCCAGGTTCCCTCCACCCATGCTAACATCCCGAGGGCTGACAACACTCCCAGGTTCCCTCCACCCATGCTAACATCCCGAGGGCTGACAACACTCCCAGGTTCCCTCCACCCATGCTAACATCCCGAGGGCTGACAACACTCCCAGGTTCCCTCCACCCATGCTAACATCCCGAGGGCTGACAACACTCCCAGGTTCCCTCCACCCATGCTAACATCCCGAGGGCTGACAACACTCCCAGGTTCCCTCCACCCATGCTAACATCCCGAGGGCTGACAACACTCCCAGGTTCCCTCCACCCATGCTAACATCCCGAGGGCTGACAACACTCCCAGGTTCCCTCCACCCATGCTAACATCCCGAGGGCTGACAACACTCCCAGGTTCCCTCCACCCATGCTAACATCCCGAGGGCTGACAACACTCCCAGGTTCCCTCCACCCATGCTAACATCCCGAGGGCTGACAACACTCCCAGGTTCCCTCCACCCATGCTAACATCCCGAGGGCTGACAACACTCCCAGGTTCCCTCCACCCATGCTAACATCCCGAGGGCTGACAACACTCCCAGGTTCCCTCCACCCATGCTAACATCCCGAGGGCTGACAACACTCCCAGGTTCCCTCCACCCATGCTAACATCCCGAGGGCTGACAACACTCCCAGGTTCCCTCCACCCATGCTAACATCCCGAGGGCTGACAACACTCCCAGGTTCCCTCCACCCATGCTAACATCCCGAGGGCTGACAACACTCCCAGGTTCCCTCCACCCATGCTAACATCCCGAGGGCTGACAACACTCCCAGGTTCCCTCCACCCATGCTAACATCCCGAGGGCTGACAACACTCCCAGGTTCCCTCCACCCATGCTAACATCCCGAGGGCTGACAACACTCCCAGGTTCCCTCCACCCATGCTAACATCCCGAGGGCTGACAACACTCCCAGGTTCCCTCCACCCATGCTAACATCCCGAGGGCTGACAACACTCCCAGGTTCCCTCCACCCATGCTAACATCCCGAGGGCTGACAACACTCCCAGGTTCCCTCCACCCATGCTAACATCCCGAGGGCTGACAACACTCCCAGGTTCCCTCCACCCATGCTAACATCCCGAGGGCTGACAACACTCCCAGGTTCCCTCCACCCATGCTAACATCCCGAGGGCTGACAACACTCCCAGGTTCCCTCCACCCATGCTAACATCCCGAGGGCTGACAACACTCCCAGGTTCCCTCCACCCATGCTAACATCCCGAGGGCTGACAACACTCCCAGGTTCCCTCCACCCATGCTAACATCCCGAGGGCTGACAACACTCCCAGGTTCCCTCCACCCATGCTAACATCCCGAGGGCTGACAACACTCCCAGGTTCCCTCCACCCATGCTAACATCCCGAGGGCTGACAACACTCCCAGGTTCCCTCCACCCATGCTAACATCCCGAGGGCTGACAACACTCCCAGGTTCCCTCCACCCATGCTAACATCCCGAGGGCTGACAACACTCCCAGGTTCCCTCCACCCATGCTAACATCCCGAGGGCTGACAACACTCCCAGGTTCCCTCCACCCATGCTAACATCCCGAGGGCTGACAACACTCCCAGGTTCCCTCCACCCATGCTAACATCCCGAGGGCTGACAACACTCCCAGGTTCCCTCCACCCATGCTAACATCCCGAGGGCTGACAACACTCCCAGGTTCCCTCCACCCATGCTAACATCCCGAGGGCTGACAACACTCCCAGGTTCCCTCCACCCATGCTAACATCCCGAGGGCTGACAACACTCCCAGGTTCCCTCCACCCATGCTAACATCCCGAGGGCTGACAACACTCCCAGGTTCCCTCCACCCATGCTAACATCCCGAGGGCTGACAACACTCCCAGGTTCCCTCCACCCATGCTAACATCCCGAGGGCTGACAACACTCCCAGGTTCCCTCCACCCATGCTAACATCCCGAGGGCTGACAACACTCCCAGGTTCCCTCCACCCATGCTAACATCCCGAGGGCTGACAACACTCCCAGGTTCCCTCCACCCATGCTAACATCCCGAGGGCTGACAACACTCCCAGGTTCCCTCCACCCATGCTAACATCCCGAGGGCTGACAACACTCCCAGGTTCCCTCCACCCATGCTAACATCCCGAGGGCTGACAACACTCCCAGGTTCCCTCCACCCATGCTAACATCCCGAGGGCTGACAACACTCCCAGGTTCCCTCCACCCATGCTAACATCCCGAGGGCTGACAACACTCCCAGGTTCCCTCCACCCATGCTAACATCCCGAGGGCTGACAACACTCCCAGGTTCCCTCCACCCATGCTAACATCCCGAGGGCTGACAACACTCCCAGGTTCCCTCCACCCATGCTAACATCCCGAGGGCTGACAACACTCCCAGGTTCCCTCCACCCATGCTAACATCCCGAGGGCTGACAACACTCCCAGGTTCCCTCCACCCATGCTAACATCCCGAGGGCTGACAACACTCCCAGGTTCCCTCCACCCATGCTAACATCCCGAGGGCTGACAACACTCCCAGGTTCCCTCCACCCATGCTAACATCCCGAGGGCTGACAACACTCCCAGGTTCCCTCCACCCATGCTAACATCCCGAGGGCTGACAACACTCCCAGGTTCCCTCCACCCATGCTAACATCCCGAGGGCTGACAACACTCCCAGGTTCCCTCCACCCATGCTAACATCCCGAGGGCTGACAACACTCCCAGGTTCCCTCCACCCATGCTAACATCCCGAGGGCTGACAACACTCCCAGGTTCCCTCCACCCATGCTAACATCCCGAGGGCTGACAACACTCCCAGGTTCCCTCCACCCATGCTAACATCCCGAGGGCTGACAACACTCCCAGGTTCCCTCCACCCATGCTAACATCCCGAGGGCTGACAACACTCCCAGGTTCCCTCCACCCATGCTAACATCCCGAGGGCTGACAACACTCCCAGGTTCCCTCCACCCATGCTAACATCCCGAGGGCTGACAACACTCCCAGGTTCCCTCCACCCATGCTAACATCCCGAGGGCTGACAACACTCCCAGGTTCCCTCCACCCATGCTAACATCCCGAGGGCTGACAACACTCCCAGGTTCCCTCCACCCATGCTAACATCCCGAGGGCTGACAACACTCCCAGGTTCCCTCCACCCATGCTAACATCCCGAGGGCTGACAACACTCCCAGGTTCCCTCCACCCATGCTAACATCCCGAGGGCTGACAACACTCCCAGGTTCCCTCCACCCATGCTAACATCCCGAGGGCTGACAACACTCCCAGGTTCCCTCCACCCATGCTAACATCCCGAGGGCTGACAACACTCCCAGGTTCCCTCCACCCATGCTAACATCCCGAGGGCTGACAACACTCCCAGGTTCCCTCCACCCATGCTAACATCCCGAGGGCTGACAACACTCCCAGGTTCCCTCCACCCATGCTAACATCCCGAGGGCTGACAACACTCCCAGGTTCCCTCCACCCATGCTAACATCCCGAGGGCTGACAACACTCCCAGGTTCCCTCCACCCATGCTAACATCCCGAGGGCTGACAACACTCCCAGGTTCCCTCCACCCATGCTAACATCCCGAGGGCTGACAACACTCCCAGGTTCCCTCCACCCATGCTAACATCCCGAGGGCTGACAACACTCCCAGGTTCCCTCCACCCATGCTAACATCCCGAGGGCTGACAACACTCCCAGGTTCCCTCCACCCATGCTAACATCCCGAGGGCTGACAACACTCCCAGGTTCCCTCCACCCATGCTAACATCCCGAGGGCTGACAACACTCCCAGGTTCCCTCCACCCATGCTAACATCCCGAGGGCTGACAACACTCCCAGGTTCCCTCCACCCATGCTAACATCCCGAGGGCTGACAACACTCCCAGGTTCCCTCCACCCATGCTAACATCCCGAGGGCTGACAACACTCCCAGGTTCCCTCCACCCATGCTAACATCCCGAGGGCTGACAACACTCCCAGGTTCCCTCCACCCATGCTAACATCCCGAGGGCTGACAACACTCCCAGGTTCCCTCCACCCATGCTAACATCCCGAGGGCTGACAACACTCCCAGGTTCCCTCCACCCATGCTAACATCCCGAGGGCTGACAACACTCCCAGGTTCCCTCCACCCATGCTAACATCCCGAGGGCTGACAACACTCCCAGGTTCCCTCCACCCATGCTAACATCCCGAGGGCTGACAACACTCCCAGGTTCCCTCCACCCATGCTAACATCCCGAGGGCTGACAACACTCCCAGGTTCCCTCCACCCATGCTAACATCCCGAGGGCTGACAACACTCCCAGGTTCCCTCCACCCATGCTAACATCCCGAGGGCTGACAACACTTCCAGGTTCCCTCCACCCATGCTAACTTCCCGAGGGCTGACAACACTCCCAGGTTCCCTCCACCCATGCTAACATCCCGAGGGCTGACAACACTCCCAGGTTCCCTCCACCCATTATCTATCACGTGTTGTTAGCAAACTATGAAAGTGAAAGAAAACTCAGAATAGATCTAGCAGATTAAGAGATCCTCTGGGAAGTAGCATATGATGTTTTTATGTGAGGAATAAACTATTCTACTTGATGCAGAAATATGATTATCGTTCAAAAAAACAATTTACAAAATTTCTAGCTTAATGCTGAAAAGCTGTTTTGCTTCCATTTTTTTTTGTTTTCATTTGATTTCAATATAGTTTTACGAGAAGAAGGAATTTAAGGCCATACTTTCTGAAACGGGAAACTGTTTCCAGTTGTTTCCGACGTGGATTTGGATTGGACCAGATTTTCCAATTTGCTGTATACTGGGCGCACGTCATAAGGAAATTCGTTCTCTTACTTTTACGACATTGTGTTTCTTGCCACGTCTGGGACTGACGGCCGTGTTAAGGGAACACAGAGAAAATTACATCACCAAAGACTGAGGTTCTGGTCAAACCCTCATGGCACATGACTCGTATGATAAAGTTCCTCTTTTCGCATTGTCCAGTGCCAATGTTTTCCATCTTTGTTTTGATGAGATGTGAATCTGGTTAGTTCAGACACAACAGCTTATTGGAAGTTGATGTTGGCGGGGATGAAGGTTGTTTTAAACGTCTTGGAAGAAGTGAAAGTGTTTGAATCACATCATTAGACCCAAACCGTACTCAGAGTCGTTAGCTAATGCTATTTTTAATAAAACTGACATCAGTTAACATTACCATTTATGATAAAGATGTCTGTGTTGGATGAAACATCATCAAATCTGGGGCCTTGAAGAATCTTTTCTTATTGTTCTTCTGTGTTGCGTGCCTTGTTCACATGAGTTGAAGATCTTGGGGTAACTCGAAGTTCGCTAATTCGTAAAGGAAGACTGTCTACAAAAGTCTTGTTCTCAGCTGGTGGTACACATCCCACCAGTGGAAAGCCAGACCCGTGCACTCACTGTTGGTAGTCATCGAAGATCACTACCCCTTTGTTTTTAATTCCACGAGGCCAAACGCCCAGCTGCCGGGCGCCAGTTTATCCACAGCTGGACGTCTGGTTGCATCAACCTCACCTCCGTTGGCGAGATCTGGAACGTCTCATCATCCATCCTGACACACGATGAAACCTAGCCAAAGGCCAGTGTGAGACTCCTCGAGTTCTTGCCAGTTGCTAGCGTCGTGAATGGCCACATTCGTGACACCTACCATGAATCTGGTATAACAGGACGTACAACTATGCACAACTGGCTCTCGGTTAGTATTTCCATAGTATTTCCATTCTGAAAGATATGTGGGACAGGACATTTCACGTATACTTATTCTCCGTTCAATGATGTCATAATAAGTATCTCTGTTTACTGATGTCGTGAATGTATGATTTATTCAAGTTCACATTATATCAACAGCTAATATAAGACGGTACGCAAGGTGAAGGAAAGGCATGCCAATGATACGGTTATCAGAAAGTCGAGTAACCTGTTACTCTAAGACTTTCACACTCTCCACCGGCAGAGTCTTCCGTTCTGTGGATGGTGTAGCTACCGTCTGGTTCGATGGTTGTCCACGGTCGGCAAAATGGACTTCGCATCGGACACCAAGTGTCATTAGTTTAACCACACGATGCGTTATGGGAAATATAGACGGCCAAGTTTCATAGACCGGTTCGTTGCCGAGCGTTTCAACAAGGCAATGTCTGATATCACAACAGTAACCTAGAATTCTCACTATATATGTATCCCTTTGTGCGAGACTGAATATCTGATAAAATACGCGATGATTGCACGAACAGTGACGGACAACATTTGGTGGGAAAAAAAAAAGAAGACATTTACAGGAATAAAAAAAGTATATTAAACTTGCGAAAAATTTAAGAGACAAAGTCTCTTAATCCAAGTGTTGCCACTGATTACGATTTAATCACGACTGTGGAGGACCACAGTGTGTGCACTGTGGGGCTGGGTGGCCCGACATAATCAGCGCCAACTTGGGGAGGTGGAGGGTTCGGGGTGCTGGGAAGGGTCGTTCTGATGCCCACACACACACATCTAAGATTTAATTAAACTTAATGACGCCGTATAAAAGTTGCAATACCAGGGACTAATTAGAAGCAAGTCTTGTCACGAGGAACACTGATATTACGACCACGTCTCATGAGGAGGCACCTTGTTATTACGACCACGTCTCATGAAGAGGAGGGACCTTTTTATTAGGACCATGTCTCATGAGGCTGTTAGAGAGAGAGAGAGAGAGAGAGAGAGAGAGAGAGAGAGAGAGAGAGAGAGAGAGAGAGAGAGAGAGAGAGAGAGAGAGAGAGAGGGAATTAAGAATAAAAGTAGTCTACAAGCAGCGGGTAATTAACATTGCCTACATGCCTGGTAAGAAGATCAGTGAGGAAAAGAGAGAACTTTTTTGGGAGGAGTTGAGTGAGTTCTTAGGTAATTCTAGCATAAGAATGGACGATATGTTAGTCGAGGGTATAATTAAGGGTACCTTGGGTGTATGAAAATGGGAAACATTGTCAAGGTGTGTGAAGAAAAAGTATTGTTAATTGGTAATATCTTGTTTAAAAGAATATATGTGAAAGTGGATGAGTGGGGTTAGGGATCACCGGGCATTGTTTGATAATGGAATGAATAACAGTCAAAGGAGAGGTGGTTGGATGTGGATGCGTGAATAAAGGTAGCAGGTGAGATGTCTAGTCATTTCCTGGTGGAAGCGAGAGTGAAAGTAGCAGTGTCTTTGGAAAAAGAGGAAAGAAATGGGTGGGAAGAAGGTGGTGAACGTGAATGAGCTTCGAAAAGTGGCTTGTGTGCAATCATAACCAAGAGAGACTGAGTGAAGAGCGGCATTTGGTATGAGTAAATGAAGGAAAGTGAGTGGACGAGCTGTGGAGGGTAGTTAGGGAAGCAGTGCTTTCATGTACAGGGTAAGTGTGTGGTATGAGGGAGGTGGGATGTTGGCATATGATGAAGGGGATTGTATGGTGGGGTGATGAAGCGAAACTATGAACGAAAGAGAAAAAGAGAGGTGTATGGACGGTATTCACGAAGAAGGAGTGCGAGCGATTTGGGAGGTGTACAAAAGAAAATGACATAAGGCCAAGAGGAAAGCGCAGAAACAGAAAAGAGAGCAAATGAGAGTTGGGGTGAGAGAATATCGGGAAACTCCTTGGAACATAAGATACGATCTGGATGATAGGAAATAGTTTGACGAGAACGAGAGATAAAAATAGGATCGTCAGTAAGGTGAACAGATGGGAAAGTGGTAAAAGGCAAAGAGGTGGAAAAGTGATGGAGTGATTAGTTTGAAGGACTGCTGACTGTGTTAGATAATAGGGTGGTGGATGTGCGGTTTTAAGACGACAGTATACGGAATATTAGAACAAAAACGAATGGTTTGGAGAAAAGAGAGGAGGTGGTAAAAGCCTTGTATAAGATGATGTGTGGCAAAGCGGCAGGATGTGATGAGATTTCAAATGAAGTACTAAAAGAAAGGGGGTGACAGCGTTGTTAATTGGCTCATTATTCATTTCAGTATATGTACGAGTGAAAAATACTTTGATAAGAAGGATAAGTTTGTGGTATTTTAGGGATCTTGAGGAGAGAGATGATAGGGTTGAGGGATACTCTTCGTGGAAGATATTACGTATATATGGAGTCGAAAGAAATGTGCTAGAAGCAGTGAGGAGCTTCTATCAAGAGGAGCAGGTGTGTATGCGAGCTGTGATAGTGGAGGACCTGAACATGCCGAAGGGTGTGAGCAACGGATCGAATCTTGCTGACGGAGGTGAGGTAAGTGCGCCTTCGTTGCATTACAGTCGTATTTCATAACCCGCCGCGTTTGACAGTAAGTTCGGTAAAACGTTAACTATTGGTTACTGTTCGCCTTATAGGTTATGACCGGTGGAGACCCCTTTGCTTATGCATGTAAGAACGATATTCGATTACGTCTTATCGAATTGGAGCCTTCTCTGTTACAGGCCCTATGGTTTAGTGGCTAACATACCCACAACCACTCAAGTGGCAGCGTTTCGAACCCTGCTCTTGGAGGATGTTGTTTGGTCTGTGGAGGAGCATATCAATTGCACTATATTCGCTGGCTGGAAATCTTCCCCTCCTGTATTACATTCAAAAAGATGTAACGGAAGAAAGAGCCAAATAAGCATCTTTTATTCTCTAAGGCTGAGTAATCTGTTCTGGACGCTACCTCGCTTACGCGGGAAATACCGAACGTATATGGCGTATGTGTGTGTGTGTGTGTGTGTGTGTGTGTGTGTGTGTGTGTGTGTGTGTGTGTGTGTGTGTGTGTGTGTGTGTGATGTTTGTGTGTGTGTGTGTGTGTGTGTGTGTGTGTGTGTGTTTGTGTGTGTGTGGTGTTTGTGTGCGTTTTATGTTAAGAGTCGGGGAAATGAGTTTGTCAAACTCTCCCCCGATGATACATAGATAATAATCACACACACACACACACACACACAGTACATAGGCCCTTGTGTCTCAGGAGCACAAGGGGAAGACATGGACAGTGGCAGAGGAAAATTCTTTCATCATTCGCGATGGGAAGGTTGGGTTGGCAGGTTGGGTTTGAACCAACAAACACTTGTAGAGATCCTGTCGAACGGTAGGATTTTACTGAAGGGAAAAAAAAGGTGTGAATTATGTAAATCTACGAAGAATGATTACTGGGAATATCATGTGCATGGATTAGAATATGTACGACGACGATGTTATGGTACCACAACAAACAAGATGGTGGGCTGGGTAGAAATTCGCACTCCTGGGATGAAGCAATTCTGCTGCGGAGACTGGAATAGCGGAGCTGTGGAATACAGGAGCTGGGCAGTTGAGCCTGTGTTAGGAAGAGGAGCGAAATGTCCAGCAATCAAGTCAAGGGACGGAGCCACGGGTACGATGTTACAACATCTGTTCCATAATGCTCTCAGAAGTGGAGTGGCGAGGGAAGTGATTGCTTGGGCTACAGAGGGACGAGGTTCACTCCAATTTGCTAGAGGGATTCTGGCAGTGCTGGCGTATACTGTTTACTGCTGCTTGGGAGTCATGCAGCTGTTGCAGCCTCTGGTGATGAGGCTTCGTGCACCGGCTGTGTGAGTAGTTGGGTTGCACTTAAAGTGGGGATTACTCGGTGTCTGTGGAAGGAGTAAGAATTGAGCAATACTCAAAGAGCGAAGGATGTTGAGAGTTGAAGACGTTCAGATACTTTGAACAGCCTTATCCAAGCAACGGGGGTGTGAATGCAATAGGCGTGGGGATACGTGGGAGTGGAGGACAGCAAGAGACGTGATGGTCCATGACGAGTTTGTTTGCTTTGTAAGTTAAAACTGAGGTTGAAAGACAAGAAGAAAGTAGAAGGCATCTATCTCCCCACCCACTTCTCCCTCAGGCTTAACTGCCGGCAAAAGAGAGAGAGAGAGAGAGAGAGAGAGAGAGAGAGAGAGAGAGAGAGAGAGAGAGAGAGAGAGAGAGAGAGAGATTAACATCGGCTGCACTGTGATTGGACTCGGAAAAAAAGAAAGGTTAAATGACATATCTGGAAACAAGGCCATTTCCTGATAACAGATACCATTTCAGTATATACATCAAGCCTTGATTTGAATGTACTGATAGTCTTTACATATACCACATCTGGAGGCAGCTCAGTCCAATGTGCTATCGCTCTACAGCTGAAAGAGTTTTGCCTACGTTGCAATTTCCACGTTTTATTTTCCTGTCGTTATTTCTGGTCAATGAGTCTCCTATAAAGTGCAGAAATTTTGGAATGTTATGTTGTCGAAGTCATTCAGTATTTTGAAGATTTGTATCAGATGTCTGCATTTCTTCTCTAAATAGAACGACAGTCTTTCCTCACGAAGCCTTTTCCTCTTGAGTGACGGAATTAGGTTGGATGTTCTTCTTTGTTTTCGTTTTGATTTTTCATCATATTTGATCAGGTGTGTCGACCAGAACTGTCCTGCGTGTTCCAAGTTAGGTCTGATCGGCCATCATTATAGGTGAGGATTGTCTCTCTTACGGTTTATATTTCTAGCTCTGAATCCTGGCATCCTGTTAGCTTGGTTGTATGAAGCTAGGCATCATTTCCTGTATTCTAGGTCATCAGTGACAATCACTGTAAGGTACTTTTTTTCTGTAATTTCTCCGAGTTGTTTACCAAGCATTAATTTGTATTCTTGATTTATGTTTGCAGCACTAATATGTATTAATTTGCATTTCTCTGCGTTTAAATCCATTGATCGTTTCTCTGACCACTTGTTCAGTTTGTTCACATCCCGCTAAATCTTCAGGCATTCTTCCTTTGAGTTCGGCTATATTCTCCAATTTCGTACCGGCGACAAATGTTGAAATTCCACCGTTGAGTCTTGTCTCCAGGTTGTTGATGGGATGAAAAATATGGGTCTTAGGACTGGCCGGTAATCCTAGTGACGACCATCCTTGAGTGGTGAGCACCGGGCGAGGAGGAGGGAGAGACACACACACACCTGCTGCTGGTTGAAGCAGTGGGGTCCACGCCTGTTCAGCTGACATGGAGTTTCCCCAACGGTGTCCATGTCCAGGAAGACGGCCCTCACTGGCATTCTAATGGGCCTTCCAGGAACTGGTAGTTTCCTCCTGCTCAGGAGGCGTGGACACAGTGGTGGTAGGATAGACTGGGAAGAGTGAAGTGGTCAGAGACACTGGTGGCGATTTCGGGCGTTTTTTTTTTTTTAATCAACAAATGTTGGAGACATTCAGGAAACATAAGAGTAAAGGATGGCGTAGCGGAGAGGGTGCATGAAGGCATGCATGAGTGGCGTGTGTGGGCATGTGAGGGAAGGAATGGATGAGAGGAGTCTTAACAGAGTGTATACAGGTCAAAGGAAAAAGTGACAGGACGAAGTATATGTAACCGACATGATTGATGAAGAGCGCACGATAGTTCTTCTCTAATTGGTGTGCGTGATCTGTGTCCTGAGTTGGTGAGTGACGTATGACTACCTCACTTCTGCTGGCTGCATGTAACATTATGCTACAGATGTATAGCGGAGTCAGCTTCCACACTGAACGGACGGCAGAACAGGATTTCACTACAAAACAAGACACCTGCCACCTTGTCCAACCAATCAATACCTCACTCAGACATGAAGTAGATATACCAAAGGTCTTCCAGTGGACCCTTACGGTGTGTGTGTGTGTGTGTGTGTTTGGGTGGATGGGTGGGTGTGGGTGTATGTGTGGGTGTGGGAGATGTAGGTTGTGCGTGTGTGTGTGTGTGTGTGTGTGTGTGTGTGTGTGTGTGTGCAGCACAACAACAATATACAACTCAGGATCAACAGCTCACACTTGCTTGTCCTGTCCATCGTTCATTCACCACCGACTCTCCTCAAGTACATCTTTGATAGTTTTGTTTGATTGTGTTCCCAGTTTGCCTCACAACAGTGACATGGGGAGTTTAGTGCACGAGCACACTGACGTGAGAGAACCAAGGAGAGTTGCTGACTGGCAGACACATGGATCACTCCCGTGGTATGAAACATATGATGGAGATGGATGTGGTGAGAATGAATCAACTTGTTTTTTCTGTGTTATCTGAGACGTTGCTGAAAAATGACTTCCCTGATCAAGATCATGTAATTTACGTTATATATATATATATATATATATATATATATATATATATATATATATATATATATATATATATATATATATATATCCTAGTCTATATATGGCAGGTACCCAATTTATGAGCCAGTGCCAAGTGGAGGATGAACAATTGGGTGAATTGCGGACCGATTGCCGCGTCCAGGATTCGAACCCACTTCATTTAAAATACAGACGAACAGTTTGGCCGCCTTTAGTCTCCGCCATAATGTAGGCCAATAAGCTGGAACATTAACATATTTTGCAACGTTTATACACAATGAAAAATTATGTTATGTTAGGGTGTAAGTCTATGAAAGCCTTTTGTATTCGACACTTTCTGTGGCCCATTGTCCAATATAGGCGAGAACTGGTCGGCTCAAATATTATGGGAGCTTTAATCATTAAGTATACGCTTCGCCTGCCTTTTTCACCCGTGTTTCAGGTGTGAGTTTCACCAGATTTTTCATCTGGGCGTTTTGTCTGTGTTTCCCCAGCGTAGTTCACCTGCTTCTTTCACCAATGTACTTCGCTGTAGTGTTTCACCTATGTACTTTACCGTAGTGTTTCACCTGTGTACTTCGCTGTAGTGTTTTACCTGTGTACTTTACCGTAGTGTTCCACCTTTGTACTTCACGTAGTGTTTCACCCTTGTACTTTACTGTGTACTTCACCGTAGTGTTTCACCTGTGTACTTCACTGTAGTGTTTCACCTGTGTACTTCACCGTAGTGTTTCACCTGTGTACTTCACTGTAGTGTTTCACCTGTGCACTTCAGCCGTAGTATTTCACCAGTGTACCTCACTGTAGTGTTCCACCTGCGTACTTCACTGTAGTGTGTTACATGTGTACTTCAATGTAGTGTTTCACCTGTGTACTTCACTCCCTTGTTCTTCCTATTTTCTTAACCTGCATATTTCATCGGTGTGCTTCACCTGTGTCCTGTACTTGTATGCTTCACCTTTGTGTCTGACGTGTGTGTGGTCACCATCCCCGCTTCACTTTTGTATCTGACCTGTGTGTGTGTGTGCTCACCATCCCCGCTTCACCTCCTTCTCCTCTCGAACATGGAAACTGTGGAACTCTCTTTCCTCCTCTCGTTTTTCACTCTTCCCATAACATTTTTTTCCCTCCCTTTAAGAGTCGGGTTTACAAACACCTGCGAAAGCCCTGATTAATTTCCTCATCCCTTTTTCTTCCCCTGTAATCTTTTCAGGGCCACGGGTAGGGAATGTTCCCCCCTGCACCATGTCCGTCACCATGAGCGGAAAAAATATCTCTAGCCAGAGGAATTCCCTGTGATCCACGGCAGAGAGCTACAGGAGACGGTGTTTCTTATTTTGGCAAATTTATGCAGCGGTGAGTGAGGCAAGCGGGCTGGGGGCTCCTACCTGATATATGTGTGGGGGAACCTGTGTGCAATTTCCCAAAGCCTTCTTCCGTTACATAGTCGCCAGGAAGTGCAGAGGAGAGAAGAAAGGCATACATAAATCCTCTCATATGAAGTAGAGATGGTTCACTCATTACGGGCCATGGGAAGACCTTGAGGGTATGATGGCCTAGCATTAGACCTGATCCATCAGGTCGGTGGTCGCGTCATCATACCGAAAAGGGGTCGTACTGACGTGGTCAAGGCTCGTACCGTCATGCTCAAGGGCCGTACCGTACTGCTGCACTCAGAGGATGGTACTGTCACGGTCCATCATCACACCAGCGTGCGTCCTGACGCGGTCGAGGATCGTACCGTCGTGTTCACTGATAATACTGTCGTGCTCACGAGCCGTACCGTCGTGCTGAGAGATCGTATGTTGAAGGGGTGGTTTCATGTGCCAGGAGCGAGCGTCATGCTATCCTCAGGACGAACTACGGGATATCCTCCTCCACCACGCGATGGGGTTTAAACCCAGTGTCTCCGCTGGGGGCCAGAGGGGTACAGTACGTCACTCTGTAATTTGCAAGTTTCACTCAGGACATTTCTCTTCACTCTGGCTGCAGGGATCATGCAATACGTCATGCCAGTTGCCAGTAAATGCTTTTAATCCAAGTCAACTGCTTCCTTTGATTATCTGAACACGCACACACACACACACACACACACTCACACTACACACACACACACACACACACACACACACACACACACACACACACACACACACCTTCAAGACATTTTCTTTCTCAAATCATAACAACCTTGGCGCTACGAACCACTTAACAATATTTATGACTGGCTCAGCTATTATTAGCAAGCTTTCTAAGCTGTTTCATATTTCACCAAAGAAACGTCCCGTCGTTATACAGGGTGAACACAAAAGTTCACCGCGCACCTCCCGTGTACAAGACGCCAGTCGACTGGGCCAATTTACGAACGGACTATTTCGGGCTTTGCATCGTGTGATCCGAAATATCCAATATGTTCGCCTCTGTTACCACTGCCGGTCGGCCGGATCTCGACGCGTCCGAAAGTGACCCGGTTTCACGAGACTTGGCTCATTTACCGCCGCCCGGCGTTACGGTGTGGTAGGTGAGTGTCGGGCGGGATACTTATCAGAAAACCTCTGTTGCACTTCGTCTGTATATTGATCTGCACTACGTCACACCTGTACCACCAAAAACACACTCGAGCCTCAAGCGACATAAAGAAGTTTCACAACACCTGTTAACTTCCGGACGCGTGCGTTTAAAGAGACACTGACGTGAAGTGAGGAAGGAAAAGGGATGAGGGAGAGGAGGAGAAGCAGGAGGAGGAGGAGGTATTAGGTTACCGTTTGTGTCAAAAGTCACACAGGTCATTTGTTGCAACAAAAGTACTAAGCATGAAGCGGTTTTATCGTTTGTAGTGAAGTAGATGCACAGTGACTTTTAGCTCACCCACCCTGCATTACCAGCCCAGATAGCTGCCAGTGGAGGCACAAGAGAAGTAAGCTGAGTTGTGTTTACAGTTTTACTTACTGTTTAAAGCAATACCTCCTGTTTACAGCTATACCTGATGTATGCAGATATGCCAGCGGTATACAATATACACTTATTTGCTTCCTACAGCATTATCTAATGTTTATAGCGTTACCTACCTTTTACATCTTTATCCACCTTTTTCAGCGATAGCTACTGTTTACAAGTATACCTGCTATTTACAGCTATACCTCTTGGTCACAGCTATACCTACTGTTCATAGCTATGTACATTATCGACAGCTATACTTACTGTTAACAGATATCTCTACTGTTTATAATCAACAGTATTGCTAAACCTACGACCGCTTTTTACAACTTTCACTACAGTTTGCAGATAGATACGAACACTCATGAGAGGATGGTGCAGGTTGCGACAGCATACGTACATAACTCGGAAAGATGATATTTAGTTCCTCATTAGCAAAACTGTTCAATCCCATGGTCCAGTCACTAGAACCTCTGTCCCACAGCCCAGTCACTAGAACCTCTGTCCCACAGCCCAGTCACTAGAACCTCCGTCCCATTGCCCAGTTACTAGATCTCCCATTGTATAGCCACCAGAACCTAGAAGCTTCCTCATTTCCCTCACTGCAAGAACCTGGAACCTCTGTCTCATTGCCCAGCCACTAGAATCTAGAACCTCTATTTCACGTCCCAGCCACCAAACCTGGAACCAGTGTCTCATTTCCCAGCTATCAGAACCTGAGCCTCTGCCGTATTTCCCATTCACAAGACCCCGGAAACTTTTGCCTCATTCCCTAGCCACTGGAACTGGAACCTCTCTCTCATTTCTCAGTTACCACAACTTGGAACCCCTGTCGCATTTTTGTAACCTCTGGATCACTGCAGACACAAAGAACTGTATTCGCGTAGTTCACCTAGTATGGTAATGGAAGATTGTTGTTCTGAATGTTGAAACAAGTAAGAATAGATCAGGCAACTAAGCATAAACATACACCCCCCCCCCCCCACACACACACAGCTAAACACAGAATACACACCAACAAACACACAACTAAACACACACACACACACACACACACACACACACACACACACACACACACACACACACACACACAAAACAAACACAGAAATACGCAACCACACACACACACACACACACACACACACACACACACACACACACACACGCACACACACACGCAGCGATAAAGAGAGAACATGAGTTTTCAGGACAGTAATGTAGTTATCGTAGGCAGCTGCACGCCTCAGACAGCTTCAGCTGCACTGAACACATTATATCTCTACCATACCAGCTTCTGAGTAATGCAAGACTTACAGCTAACTCGTATTTGACAACAGTGTCAGTATATCCAACGAGCATACACTGTTTCGTTTTCTGCTGGACAAATTCAATTTGTATTCATGATGTAGGATTTACGTTAGATACAAAGAACCACAGGAGTGACTGGACTTGGTGAATGGTAATGTGCACCGAATATAGTGTACGTTCTAATCACCTGTTTGTAAAACTGTTCATGGAAGCTCATGTTGGAGTGATGGTGGTAAGGTTAGAGCTTCTATGGACTGTGTGTGTGTGTGTGTGTGTGTGTGTGTGTGTGTGTGTGTGTGTGTGATCTGGTGTGGTGTACACAAGAAGGGCCAGGACTTTGCTGAGGGAGGTTGTCTAACTAGGTGTCCTTGAGTTAGTAGAATTGCAGACTCTTGGTTTTGTTCCCGTGATATCGTCTTTTTTTTTTATCTTCTACAACAGATAAGCAGAAGCAATCATACGCTGACGACTCGACACTGCACTGCACTCCTCCACTTCTTGTGAATCAGCTTTATCTTCCCCTGCTGGACCAGCGCCTCGTCTTATCACCGCTTCCTCTTTAAACTTAGCTAAAGTAGGACCGGGCTTTCCCCTTCTTCCTGGATTTCCTCACAACCTTCCCATCTCCTTTGATGCCTCTGTAGCCCCACCACTCAATATAATAAACATGCTTGATATCACCGTATATATCATAGATACCCCATATTACATAAGTAACCAAGTCTTCCTCTCAGAAACTCTGAGATCAGTTCAAATACCGAAGGTTCGTCTTGTTCCGAACACTTGCTCCGGTTATACAAAAGGACTGATTCCTTCATTTCTAGAGTACTGCCGTCACATCTCAGGAGGTTCTAACTCTATATACTTACGTGACAAAGTCGAATCCAAATATTGTCAATCCTGTTTGGCAATTCTCCCGGTCAGACATCGAGACTTGACCCAACTTGCCTTTTACCTCACTGCTGGTTCAGGCCAAAGATCAGGCCACCGTACCCAAGGGTCGAACCGTCGTGCTCGAGGAGTTAACTAATCATTATCTATCGACGGAAAATATCTATCTGTCTTCTCATCGACAGGCTATATATCTCTTGCAGCGAACCAGATTCCGTGTCGGACTGTTCTATCAAGAAACATTTTCTTGCATCAGTGGTGAATATTGTTGCTGTCAGCACAGGACCATTAGTTTTACTCACGGGATCTCAGTGGACTTCTAGCTACGGGTTCTCCGTGCACCTCCAGCAGCATTTCATTGCTGGAAGCTTTACTTTAAAGACCTGGAATTCTCTTTCAAATTCTGGAATTCTCATTCCTTCTGAGTTACTTTGTATGTTTCATTGATTCGTTTGGCTTAATTTAACGGCATTCTTATGGCTTTCTCTACTATGTGTTATAAAGTGTGGTTGCAAGGTGTGTTCCATCACATCCGTGTAGATATAGAGAAGTACATCAATTGAGAATTTAGAAAGCGCTGAATATGGTAGGTAAAGTGAATAGTACGGAACGAGTGGTCGTGGGGAGAGAGAGAGAGAGAGAGAGAGAGAGAGAGAGAGAGAGAGAGAGAGAGAGAGAGAGAGAGAGAGATTCAGAACTGAGCCTTGATGAGTTTTCGAGTAAAATGCTTAAAGAGGGATGAAGAGCGAGGCTGTGTTCCTCAGATATTACTTGGAGCAGGGAGGCTGGGGAGGTAATACCTCCAAAATACGAGGAAGGTCTTGGAGAATCCCCCGAGCAGCGGTTCCTAACCTGGGGTTACGCGTTCAACCAATGGTGCATGAGAGCCGTCTCAGACTGAACGTTGAGTTGGTCATAGAATATTCAGTCACACACGAAAAGCAACATCAGCACATTCCTTTGTTTGGCAATGTTGGACAATATGTATCTGCATATATTTCACCACGTTAAGCGATGCTAGCAATGTCAGAAATATTCAGGTTCAAAGTATATCACTATGTTAAGCTTGAGACTTTAGGTGTATGCGGCACACAGGAGAGAAAAGACAACTACGCCACTCAGACAGCCTCTTACAATCACTGACATAAAGCGATGTTCTTGTGTATATTCTAAGAGCTTTTCACGTATGTCTTAGTTACGCTTCTGTTGTTTATTTTCCAAAAAAACGATGACCTGTTGCATGTGGAACCTTTTGAGATGGTTTTTTGTAGTAGACTTGCTGCTACCTCTATTGTATTTACCACATCAGATAAACACATGCGGTTATAGCTCTTTTTCTTCGTCTTCTTCTTCTTCTTCTACTCCTCCTTCTTCTACTCCTCCTCCTCCTCCTCCTTCTTCTTCTTCTTCTTCTTCTTCTTCTTCTTCTTCTTCTTCTTCTTCTTCTCCTTCTACTCCTCCTCTTTCTTCTTCTTCTTCTTCTTCTTCTTCTTCTTCTTCTTCTTCTTCTTCTTCTTTCTTCGTAGGCTGAGAACACACAAGAGGCTTAATCCATCTAAGCTGAATCTATTTCGAAGGATGTAAGTAAGACTTACTTTTCTGAGGCGAGTTTGTTACCTTCAGGTATAAATTTCCTGCCAGATGTATCTAAATCTGATAAACGAATTGAATCTCATGAGAACGCATGGCCCACAGAAACACTGAGAGCGAATATGCCCTTCGAAGTGTCCTTAACACCTGAAGAAGGCGTTACTGATCTTTCGGTTGGTGGATGTAGTAGTGACTTGATGTTGACGGCCTTTATGACCCCTGGCTGTTGTTAGGCCAAAGACACGAACAACCAACGAGTTTGGAAGGCGTAAGACGGTGTCCCCAACAGCCCATAATAACAGGCCAAGTCCTTCCCAAATTAACCCCCGTAGTGGAAGGTAATATAGTTTTGATTAGTCAAAGCCCCAATCAGGATTATGCATAACTCAAACAAACGCTTATCAAAGACAGTTTGAGGTAGACTCCCGAGTAATGGCCCAAAACCTAGTTTACTGATAGTGATCAGCGGGGAAGATAAATCACTGACACACACATCAAGATCCATTAGCACACACTGGACATAGAAAATGAGGGGTGGCGCGCTAACTCGGATAGCAACACAAACCAGCTAGAAAAATGACAACTCCTAATTTACCTTAGAAGGTGGATAACCATCTGATCGTATCATTACCGATCCGTCTTTCCTGGTTTACTGTAATGTAATGTAATCATGTAATGCACTGTATAAACATGGGTGAAAGTGCGTGCTTCACTGTCGTCTTATGAAACCCCAGTCTTCCCCCCTCCCCCTCTCCGGGGGGGGGGGGGGGGCTATTGTAACTCCAAGGCTGCGCTACTCGTCGTTGCAGGGGCAGGATGGACGCAAAAGTAGTCGCCACAGACGTCCACCGACCTCGGCCAGCGAGAAAAGTTCAGGTCGCGACGCTGCTTCGTCTCACCGACTTTAACGCTTCGAAAGCGTCGGTACGACCCCTGAGCACGACGGATCGACCAGCCTTGAGCACGACGGGTCGACCACACCCTGAGCATGACGGATCGACCAGCCTTTAGCACGACGGGTCGACCACCTCTGAGCACGACGGATCGACCAGCTTTGAGGTCAACGGGTCGACCACCCCTTAGCATGACGGATCGACCAGCTTTGAGGTCGACGGGTCGACCACACCCTGAGCTTGACGGATCGACCAGCCTTGAGCACGACGGGTCGACCACCCCCGAGCACGACGGGTCGACCAGCCTTGAGGATGACGGGTCGACCAACACGACGGTTCGACCCTTAGGCATATAATGGCCTGATCTTTGACCTGACCCTTAAGGGCCCCTTATCAGTGTAAGGGACGACAGTGTCCACAGTAGTTTTACGAATCCAGGGCTTCTACATTACATTTACGGTGAAAAACAACGAAATCACTGAGCGCGTACCCAGTCACTGTCCACCGCCTCCAGCACTGCAACGCACCGCCCGCCTGGCGTTACACCATGCAGCTTCCTTAGCACTGCAGTGTTCTACAACTTCACGGGCACTGCATTGCAATGTACTCCAACTTTCTGACATTGCAGTGCAATATAGCGTCCTCGGTGCTGCAGGTGACTAAAATTTCTCGACACTGCGGCGTAATGGAGCGTCCTCAACCCTGCAGCACTGCATTGGTCCAAAACTTCCCGGCATTGCAGTGCAATACAGTGTCCTTGGTGCTGCAGTGCACTACAACCTCCCGGCACTGCAGTGTTTTACAACTTCCCAGCATTGCAGTGTAATACAGCGTCCCCAGCACTGCAGTACACTGCAACTTCCTGTCATTGTAGTGTATTGCAGCTGCCCTGACACTGCAGTGCAATTCAGCGTCCTCGGCTCTGCAGTGTACAACAACTTCCCGACACAGCAGAATACATCGTCCTGCTTCCCCGACATTGCAGTGTAATACAACTTCCCCGGTACTGTAGTGTAATACAACTTTCTCAGTACTGTAGTGTAATACAACTTTCTCAGTACTGTAGTGTAATACAACTTTCTCAGTACTGTAGTGTAATACAACTTTCCCTGTACTGTAGTGTAATACAACTTTCTCAGTACTGTAGTGTAATACAACTTTCCCGGAACTGTAGTGTAATACAACTTTCTCAGTACTGTAGTGTAATACAACTTCCCCGGTACTGTAGTGTAATACAACTTTCCCGGTACTGTAGTGTAATACAACTTTCTCAGTACTGTAGTGTAATACAACTTTCCCGGTACTGTAGTGTAATACAACTTTCTCAGTACTGTAGTGTAATACAACTATCCCGGTACTGTAGTGTAATACAACTTCCCCGGTACTGTAGTGTAATACAACTTTCTCAGTACTGTAGTGTAATACAACTTTCTCAGTACTGTAGTGTAATACAACTTTCTCAGTACTGTAGTGTAATACAACTTTCTCAGTACTGTAGTGTAATACAACTTTCTCAGTACTGTAGTGTAATACAACTTTCCCGGTACTGTAGTGTAATACAACTTTCTCGGTACTGTAGTGTAATACAACTTTCTCAGTACTGTAGTGTAATACAACTTTCTCAGTACTGTAGTGTAATACAACTTTCTCAGTACTGTAGTGTAATACAGCTTTCTCAGTACTGTAGTGTAATACAACTTTCTCAGTACTGTAGTGTAATACAACTTTCCCGGTGCTGTAGTGTAATACAACTTTCCCGGTACTGTAGTATAATACAACTTTCTCAGTACTGTAGTGTAATACAGCTTCCCCGGTACTGTAGTGTAATACAACTTTCTCAGTACTGTAGTGTAATACAACTATCCCGGTACTGTAGTGTAATACAACTTCCCCGGTACTGTAGTGTAATACAACTTTCTCAGTACTGTAGTGTAATACAACTTTCTCAGTACTGTAGTGTAATACAACTTTCTCAGTACTGTAGTGTAATACAACTTTCTCAGTACTGTAGTGTAATACAACTTTCCCGGTGCTGTAGTGTAATACAGCTTCCCCGGTCCTGCAGTATAATACATCTGCCCCAGCTTAACATTTCTCCGGCATGGCTGTCCCGCTTCTCCAACAGTGTGTCACTGAAAAATCACCGATCACTGCGCTAAAATCGATCATAGCCATCCGTAGGCATTTATAGTCTCGTGCTTATCTGCTCGCAAAGATTTATTGGCATCTGTTGTAAGAGAATAATTCAACAGTACATGAGAGTTAACACCCTCCTCCCCTGTTGAATTAATCCCTCCCATTTTACAACGGTAAAGTCAAGGGTTGAATTATTTTTCTTATGTATCACAACAGTAAGGTCAGAGGTTTAGCACCCTGTTCCCCCCACTCTGTTGAATTAACTATTTATGTAAGCAACTTGCTAAATATCCATAGTAAATTTAGCCACGTAAGGAAATTTATTACTAAAACAAATTGTGTAATAAACGGAAATTCCGGAGTTTAAGCCAAGTTGTCTCTCTGACGGAAGTAAAATGTTCACGATTTTTACGCCTGTGACGTAATCTGACGCCTACAGAAAGTTTTCTTTTTACATTTTCTCGTCACAATACACACACACACACACACACACACACACACACACATTATATATATATATATATATATATATATATATATATATATATATATATATATATATATATATATATATATATATATATATTCTTTTTTTTTTTTTGCCGCTGTCTCCCGCGTTTGCGAGGTAGCGCAAGGAAACAGACGAAAGAAATGGCCCAACCCACCCCCATACACATGTATATACATACGTCCACACACGCAAATATACATACCTACACAGCTTTCCATGGTTTACCCCAGACGCTTCACATGCCCTGATTCAATCCAATATATATATTTCTCCTCCATGGAGTACAGATCCATCAAGAATCATCGTCATTTTTAAGACAGTACGTCCCAGCGAGCATTTCACACAGCGCCTGTGTGTGTGTGGGGTGCTGCCCTTCAGTCAAGCTGAGTACCGCTGAGATAAGGGGAAATGAGGCGCAACATTACAATAATCGTAAGTTTAGAGGATATTTACAACCCCACGCAGCACGTCCATGGAAGAAACGCCCCCGGGGTTTGTATTCTTAGCAGGCTGGAGGAAGTATTTCCTCTGTCCTGTCGTGTGTGATAATACTGCTGGGTCTGTATTCATGCAAATGCTGCGCGTCATATGCAAAGCTTTGGCGGAATGACAGTCGTAAAGCTGAGACAGAACCATCGTAAAAGTTCCCGTTCCTGGACGAGAGGGTAAAGCTTTATTTATCGAACACAACGGTAATATCTTTTATTATCATCATCATTATTATTACTAGTCCAGGTGCTACAGTGTTAATGGGGTTGACTTTACCGAATATATGGCACCAGTCTTCAGTTCTTTTCTATGTGTGTGGCTTCTTGTTGAGCACATTGATGGGTTAGAGAGAGAGAGAGAGAGAGAGAGAGAGAGAGAGAGAGAGAGAGAGAGAGAGAGAGAGAGAGAGAGAGAGAGAGAGAGAACTCCCGTTTAACTTGTTTTTCTTATGTCAGTATCTATTTATATGCCTTGCATGGGCGACGGGGGATGACCCATGACCCAGGAGGGTGCAACATGGGTATGATGGTGTGGCAGTTGACCTCACCTGATCGTACCCAAAGGTCATCATCATCATCATGCATCAGATGTTAAGACCACCAACATCCACCCATGTTGATGGCAGGTGTTGGCCAAGACTGAAAAACTTAGAATTCCCTCGAGATTTTGAAGATACCGTCCTGGTCATATACACCATCACTGTGCACGTGGCCCATCTGGGTTAATTGTATATCTGTTGTTGGATTCCAGTTCAAGACAACCCATATACGTAGGCCGACAGGGCAACTTTCCCATGTGCTCCAATGTTATGACTGATATTTACGGATCATTTGGAATGTGTCGTTTTTCATGTAACACATTTGATGTGAGTGTATAAAGTCTAAAACCAACTCATCATAATAATTATGATATGACGCAAACTGTTGCGTCATATGATTACCGTGTAGCCGTTGGCAACTCAAGGGTGGGCCGTTTTGATAACTGTGTCTTCCCCTACACTTTGAAGCTTTCGAAATCTCTACCCTCTCACGTCTTTCCCAATAACTATGACCTGGCATATTTTTAAAGACAGGTTTTTCAACTTCCTCCAAGACTCGTAAATTCTTTCCCTTGTCTCATCTTCCCTTTCATTAACCTCTCTATGTTTCAATTAAGGGCCAGCCTTGATTTGGTGGACTTTTGTCCGTGACTGGAGCCTCCAATGGGGAAAAAACAACAAGGGTAGGCTGTTTTGATCTCCGTTTCCTTTTCTTTCTTTCTTTTTTTAACTGCGAAGTTTTGCAGTTCTTTACTTGAGTTTTCCCCAAGAAGATTGACCTGCCTTGTTTCAGGAGGCGGTTTCCCAACTTTCCAGGATATTTTTTTGTCTCTCAAGTCACATTTTATTGTAATTCCTTTTTAAAAGAATGTTCATATAAGACCTGATCTGTATGAACTTATATTTCATCCGAGACTGAAGGCTTCAATATGAAGAGGAAACGAAAATAAGATCACAGACCAGAATGGACTTCACAAACAGTGAATGAAAACAGGCAAATGTTTATGGTTTAATATAGTGAAATATCGACCATTATACGAGGCAAGAAGAGTCGACTTTGAAACATGACGTGTTCGATCCTCTACTGCTGACTGAGTAGCGTTCATGTCTAACCTGGATGTCCGATCCTCTCCTGCTGATGGAGTAGCGTTCATTTGTATAACCTGGATATGAAGCGCTTCATCCATCACACCTCCGAGACAACGTCTGGTTCACCATGACTGATTTAGCAGCATCTGTCGTATAACATGCATAGAACATATTTCACCTCTGACTGCCGAAGCTCCGGGTGAGATACAACCTTGATGGCGACCTTATGAATATGCAGAGTACGGAAGGCTTGGCACCGCCACCACTACCACCACCACCTTTCCCAACACCGCCAACATCCCCAACACCGCCAACATCCCCAACACCGCCACCACTACCACCAGCGGGGAATCCATGGAACATTATTATGACCCTATTACGCTGGTGCCCAGGTCACAGGCACTGCGGGGAGTTCTTTGTTTATCATCTCACTAGTGTAGACGATGGTAAACATTGAGGTGTTGGATGTTGCTGGTACCATTTAAGACTGTGTTTGTGTGTGCGTGAATATATATATATATATATATATATATATATATATATATATATATATATATATATATATATATATATATATATATATATATATATATCATTTTATATCTATTATACTTAATCGTTGTTCCGGCGTCATCGAGGTAGCGCAAGGAAAGAGACGAAGGATGGCCCAACCACTAATATACACATATATATACATAAACGCCCATATACATACATATTCGTTTCAACGTATACATACATATACATACACAGACATATACATATATACACATGCACATACTCATACTTGCTGCCTTCATCCATTCTCGTCGCTACCCCGCCACACATGAAATGACAACCCCCTCCCCCCGCACGCGCGCGAGGTAGCGCCAGGAAAAGATAAAAAGGCCACATTCGTTTACACTTAGTCTCTAGCTGTCATGTGTAATACACCGAAACCACAGCTCCCTTCCCACATCCAGGTCCCACAGGTCTTTCCATGGTTTACCCCACACTTCACATGCCCTGGTTCAATCCATTGACAGCACGTCTACCCCGGTATACCACATCGTTCCAATTCACTCTATTCCTTGCACTCCTTTTACCCTCCTGTATGTTCAGGCCCCGATCGCTCAAAATGTTTTTCACTCCATCCTTCCACCTCCAGTTTGGTCTTACACTTCTCCTTGTTCCCTCCACCTCTAGCACATATATCCTCTTGGTCAGTCTTTCCTCACTCATTCACTCCATGTGTCCAAACCATTTCAACACACCCTCTTCTGCTCTCTCAACCACATTCTTTTTATTACCACCCATCTCTCTTACCCTTTCATTACTTACTCGATCAAACCACCTCACACCTCATGATGTCCTCAGACATTTCATTTCCAACACGTCCACCCTCCTTCGCACAACCTTATCTATACCCCATGCCTGGCAATCATATAACATTGTTGGAACCACTATTCCATCAAACATACCTATTTTCGCTCTCCGAGATAACGCTCTCGCCTTCCACACGTTCTTCAACGCTCCCAGAACCTTTGCCCCCTCCCAACCCTGTGACTCACTTCCGCTTCCATGGTTCCATCCACTGCTAAGGCTACTCCCAGATATCTAAAACGCTTCACTTCCTCCAGTTTTTCTCCATTCAAACTGACCTCCCAATTAACTTGTCCCTCCACCCTGCTGAACCTAATAACCTTGCTCTTATTCACATTTACCCTCAATTTTCTTCTTTCACACACTTTACCAAACTCAGTCACCAAATTCTGCATTTTCTCACCCGAATCAACCACCAGCGCTGTATCATAAGCGAACAACAACTGAAATAATGTGGCATGCCTCGTAACACAAATGCTTATACTAACTAAACATCCTCATTCATAATTGCAAGGGACTTCTTGTTCTCTGGGACTAAAAGTTCACTTAAGTGTGTAACACATTGCCTTAGATGAATTTCTAGTAGCTGGACTGCAGCCTGGTCTCTGGGCGTGTTTGTGTGTATGCGACCTAGCGATGGACCTCCGCCCTCCACGTCAAGTAGGTCTGTGCTCACACTTCATGCAGCGGCTGCGTCAAGCACGCCAGAATCGCATCCTTCGTACTCTCCCCAGCTGGGACCCTGATTGGTGCCCTACAGGTTCTCGACCCAAACAGGTGATCGACCCAAACAGTTGCTTGATCCAATCAGCTCCTCGACCCAACCGGGCTCGACCAACACAGGCTTCACCCACAGTCTCGACCCACGCAGGCTCGACTCAACAAGGCTGCCCTGTTTCTTGTAGACACATTGGTTCATTACCCTCACAGGGGGAGAGTCATGCACACTTTAAAAAGACACCTTTTTGTAACAAATGGAGGTGCTAGCTTACTGGGATTTCCTAGTGTCATTATCTATCTCCAAGGAGATAGATAATGACACTGAGTGACTGAGTCTCGTCTGTGTACTGCGTGACCCGGTATCACGTTGGGTTGCCAAGGCGATCATTTCAGTTTCCCTGGTTATTCACTTCACTATGTCACTTTGTCACTTTTCCACTCTCGATGAATTTTCGTGTTGCCATTATTTGAAACTGGGTCACTGTATGTTCTTATCCGAGCACCGCGAATAGTAGACTTTTGCACTTGGTTTTATCCTATATAGGAACTGCTATGGACGAGGACATGTCCCTCATAAGTTTAACAATTTCATTTCTATAATCAACCTCCAGCTGTACTCAAGATATATGCCACGGGTTATTTTGCGTGCTAATTCCTTACATTATTCTTATGATATGATAATTTGCTCCTTACTAGCTAAACAATCTTACAGGTTAGACGAGTATGACGGGACTTCTTAGGTGTTGGAGATTGAGGCCCCGGCGCGTGCCAAGAAGTGTACTGCCTTCATGTGTCAGGGAGCGACCATCCTTGGTGTCAGTGTGGTAGGGGGTAATCCCCGACGTGTCAGGGAGTGAAGCAGTGACTGAGGTAAGGCATCAAGGCGTCGGCGTGTGTCAGGGAGTGATCCACTGATGGTACGGAGAGTTTGTTTCAGGGAGTGAGTTGCCCTTGTTTTCCTGGGAGTGAACCGCTGTAGAGAGACAGGGAGTAAGTCATCAACGCATGGCAGTGAGTGAGCTGCCGTCTTGTATCCAGCAAAGAGCGACTCTCCTGGGTTGTGTCAAGTTATGAGCTGCTTTTGTGTTACGCATTTGTGTATCGGGATTCGAGACGTTCTAGTTCAGCGGTGGGCATCCTGCGGGCCACCAGAGGTCAAGTGTGGCCCACTAAACATTTTGTTAACTGTTGAGTATCATGAAAGGTAAACACGAACAAATATTTGTTCCTCTTGATATTTGAAGGTGACAACCATTCTATTAATATACACGTGATTAGAGACTGTGTTTGAAATATGAAATATTCAGCCTCTACTGAATGTACAAAGATTATTCGTGCATGTCCAATATCAATTTTGTGGACCGCTGAGTAGGAGAGGCACTCAGGCGGCCCACTTCTGCTGCAGTGTGTCAGGGTGTGTGGGTCAGGTAGGGACCCAGCGATGTGGGTCAGAATACGAGCAGTCACCTAGCGTCATGGTGTGAGCCTTCGTCTAGTGCTGAGCCTACGTATATATAGGTTTAACTTTCAACCATTCTTGTTCTCAAGCCATTCAGGCAAGGGATGACGCATGTCGGACTTAGTAAAATTCTCTTTACTTCGACTCTCGTTTAGCATTTAACTTTGCCCGTAATCACTGCATGTACGTTATCTGAGGCAAAGTGTTCAGTTGTTCAAAGGAAGTGCGATAACCTCTCCTCGTCAACCACTGATAGGTCTTTCTGGTCTTTAGCTAAGGGTGTCGCTAAGTACTTCGGTCGCTCTACTTTTCCTTCACCTTTCCGTTTTGACAGTTCTATAGCTGTCTTCCCCGTAGACCAAGCAACTCTCTTTGGATCCCTTTTCTTCTTTAGCTCCACCTTTGATGACTCTAACATTCCTTCACCCCCTGATGCTCCTCTTACTAATCCTATGCCACCTTCCCGGAATCTCTTTGCGAACTGTCCGAAAGGCGATTCTTTCTCTGGATACAAGAGAGGCTTGTGTACCTGACGGCATTCATCCCCATGTATGGTAAAGGTGTACCTCTGGACTTGCACCTGTGCTTGCTCGTCTGTTCCGTTTCTGCTTATGAACCAAAACTCTTCCTTCGAATTAGAGCATCCGTTGATACATCCCGTCCCTAAGAAGGGGAACCGTTCAGACCCCCCAAACTATCATCCTGTCGCTTTGACATCTACGATATCCAAAGTCTTTGAATCCCTCCTCAACTCCCCTATCCTTAGACGTCTTGAATCCCACAGTCTTCTTTCCGATCACCAATATGGCTTCTGTAAGGCGAGATCCAGTGGTGGTATTCTCTCTTATCTTAGTATTGTCTGATTATAAAATTATCATTCCCGAAAAAAAAGACATTCATCTGTCGTTTGTTCGACTTTTATAGTGCTTTATTCTCTTCATATGTCGATATACAAAACTAATGATGATGAAATAAGGAAAACTTGCTTGTAGGGTGAGGAATTACTAATTATTTTTATTCATGCATTGCACCGAATGTCTCGCAACGATTGAATCCGACTTAAACCAAGTTTGCAGTTGTCTTGGGCAAGTTTACAGATTTACAGGAATTTAGGGTTCGAATTAATTCTTATGAGAGACTCGCGTGTACACAGTCAGCCTTATGTCCGTTTAGACATCTGAACCCATTGCTTACATTGACAACCAAACAAGTAACATGGCGGAGATGAGTGCAGTAAGGTTCATTATCTGTGCGAACACTAATGATACGGAGATCTCCAAATGCGGTCTTTCAACGTTAAAAGTGCATATTATTTGATTACCACACATTGAAATAGTATTATTATTCAACCCCACATTTCTCCATATCCTTTATAACCCTACCACTAACGAGTGAATTACTGTCGATAGACAAGTTTTGAATGTAACACCCTCAGCAACAAGATTCCATAAGAGAAAAACAAAGACAACAAACCTATAAAAGTGGCGTCTAAATTCAAGACTTTTACCCGGGAAACATCTGGGCAGACACTGTATCGCGGAACAGAGCAACATCACTAGAACGGACTTTCTAGACCCGTAAGAGTGAGCCTCTCTGGTACTGAGGTGGGAGCAGTCTTAAGGTGGAGCTGTTCGCATCTCCTTCCAAAACGCATAACTGCCTCAGTACCCCACCCGTTCACTGCAGACATCACTTCCCTCCCTCTTCCCTCATTACGATCAACTAGAGCAGGTGGATTTTCATATAGCAGTTCCCTTCTCCTGACTTCCAAGACCTTCCTCCAGGTTTGACTCCAGCTTCTTTCCTTCAGGGGGGAGGGCGTTAGTCATTAGTTCCCACTTGGAGGCCACATCCGCGGTGTATCAGCCTGCTTGAGTGGTGCCAGAATCCCCTTTCCTTTGGACAGCTGCCCAGAGGCGGATGGGAGGATGATGCAACTAAGGAAGTGCTTAAGCTTACACGGTTGGCAATTCTGAGAGCCTTGCTCAAGGACCAGATCTCTGAGCAAGTAAGAGAAGGTATCATCCGAGGACCCACGCAGTCGACTTTGCGACAGTGTCAGTCATGCTGGAAAGCTTTTAAGTGTTTCCTCAGGGAGCAGGGACCGCCACCCATCTCAAAGCAGCGGCTCTTACATTTCCTGTCATCTTCCTCATCCAAATAGCAGGACGACCTCGACAGTGGCGTGTCACCTAGCGACGCTGGTTAGCCTTTTGCTTTATGGTTTTGGCATTTCGCTACACCAGCGGTGTCTCATCCTGATGAGATGGAGCTTCCTCCTGCAGTGACCACTTTTGGGCCGGGAAAGGCGTTCTGATCGGTACAGAAGTTCCTTGTCTTTTCACAAACTTCACGGCTCACAGAGACCCTGACGCTGGAGAACCAGTTGCAAAGACCTGGTTCTTGGTTGTACTGGCATCAGGCAGGCATTCATGCCTCCAGGTTCAAGGAGTTGTCACGCCACGCAAACTGGACATCCTTTATCCCCCTGGCTCATGTCTCCCTGGCTCCGTTTCCAAGCTTACTCGCTAAGAATGAGAGGGAGGATCATCGCCCTCTCTCCTGTCATTATACCGTCGTGGATAGAGGAAGGTATTCCTAAATCCCTCTGTCCTCTACCTGCCCTACGAACTTACAACCAAGCCACTGATGACGCCAATCTCTCCTCACTGGTAGGGCATCTCAGGACCATGTTTGCTACTTCATATTATGTGGAAGGTTGTCATCTCGATCGATTCGGAGAAACTATCACGAATACATGATGGTCAGACGGGTTTGCGTCCACTCTCCTATTTCTATCGCCCAAGATCATTGGCACGAGCGATGAATGTGGGACGGTGGAGTTCCACAGTACTAGGCATTCCACCTAGACGACACAGCGTGCGTGGTTATGGGCACCTCTCCACCAGCTCTTAAGTGGAGGTTAAGTTATTGTCTGTTACGTTCCTGTATTTTCGTTTAGTCATGAGTGAGATGTGAGTTTTCATTATACTTAGCGTGGGATATTCAGCGAGCTGAGAAGGTTATCATCATTGTATGTATTTTGAGTGAAGGTTGTGGTAAAGTGGACTCGCTCGGTTGTTTGTCATGATGATCTCCACCTCATCTTGTCGTGTCACGCAGGTACACTAGGGAACGCTCCATAGGCCACTGAAGCTCAAGCTGTGAGAGACTGAAAAGCCTATTTTTAGTGGAGGAGCGAGGCTAGTGCAACATCGTTGCCTGGTCTCTTCCCTCCCTCCCCTCTGCACCTGCATCAAGTCATCTACGCTGGGAATTCTGAGGACGGATCCGCTGTGACATGTCGCTCGTTAAGCGCAGGAATCAACGACAGAAAACGGAGTGAGGGATGACTGATGCAAGTTCCCGGAGGAGTTCCTGTCTTTAGCCCTCTCTTTCTTTCCCTTTCAACAAGGACACTTAGTGTAGCCTGTTCTTGCCTCAGCAAGTATTGATGTCATGTGGGCTCCGATTTTCCCCTACTTGGAGAGGGATTCAAGGACCTCAAAGCTCAGGTACACCACCTCTTCTCCACCACTGAAAATTGGCTTTTCAGTCCTTCATAGCGCGTATCCTCCGACACACACACACACACACACACACACACAAACACACACACACACACACACACACACACACACACACACACACACACACACACCAAACCTCAGCTGCAAATGTCTAAAATTTCTCCTGAAGTAGAGAATGTTCCAATCTGACGCTGTGCACACATTAGTTAAGGTTCTGTCAGGCCGACCAACTGCTGTAAATATCTCGGTAAGTGGTTTCTGACGTCCGCCATTAATACAGGTACGAAAAGCTGGAAGATAGCGACTGCACGAGCGGTGATAACTGGGTAGTTCACAATCTTACTGATGAAGCAAAGTTTTGTCGAAAAAATTCGCCATGCCTTAACCTGGCATGGGCCTTTGTCTTTGGACAGTCTGATCCCTTCATTACCTCCTAAAAAAAATACATAAGCAAAGCATCTGTGATTCCAGCTGCGAAATGCCCATGATATTGGCTTACATTCCAACACTGCGAAAAGAAGATCAGGGACACGTTTGTAGGACTCGAACGAACGAAACGCCACGTATGGTCTGGGGGACATCCTGACTCAAGCATCTTTAGTTAGTATATTCTTTTCCATGAAGATCCTTGGACACCTTCAGTTAGTCATATTTGGTCACGTATTTTCATAGCATTAGTTTGATTTTAATCTATATATAAGTAACAAAATAGTTACTTAGTTTTCAAAACTTGTATATGACAAGATCCTTCAAAACGTATCTTGCGATTAAATAAGGATTTGAAATATACTACGAACTGTCATTTCTTGAGAAAAAACGCTAAATTATGGCTGAAATGAATTATCATATTATACCGGGCCCCTGGTAGGCTCTTTGAGCATGTCAGTGAAGACAGTATTCCAGGGCGTGGACATCCCTGGGGAGTTTATAGCCAAGTTACAAGCTGCTGACTTGCCAGGCACCGTAACGCAGCTGCGGTGCTGCACCTCTTCCCAGCATGGCATCCATATACCAACCAGAGGAAGGATAGACAGGTGGGTGAGCCGGAGATCGCACTTAGGCTAGTGGGTTGAAGTGTCAACCACGTACGCTACCCAATACGCCATCTACACTGTCAAGGTTTCATAATCATCAAAGAAATAAATTTTCTGTATACAGCAAAAAATGACGGGCTAATTATCATGTATCTAGCGTGAAGAATACATAACAGGCATCAGAGAAAACGGAAACGTTGTCTTGCTCAGTCTAATCCTTATAAGCTGGCTTGGGTGGGAGAGCCATCTGGACCTGCACCTGTAGCCAGGTGCCAGGGTACTGTACGCAGCCATTGATCAGCTTGTGTGGGGCAGCGGCCGATATATCACAGGCGATAGATAATCAACAGTATACAGTTAAATTTCAAATCGTATTATTGATAAGCAAAGCACAGAAAGCCACTTGCTACATATATATAGTCATTAGCACTTTGCTGATTGGGAGAAAACTATCAAAACTATGCAGCTAAAAAGTATATCCAAATTTCCAAAAAGGAGGGATTTATATTCATATGAACAGGGCATAATATTCAAACCTAAACATCACGACATCCCCACCTTAAGGATCGTTTTGGTGTTGGTGTTAACACTTTGCTTACGGGACGCCCAGGGTCTATTACGCATCGGTTCGAATCCTGTTCATGGCAGCCGTTCCTCGTTTAACCCAGCTGTTCATCCTTCCCGAGGGACTGGTCGATAAAAAGGGCATTCAGGTACCCGTGTCGTCCCAGCCACGATAATAAAAGAAGACAGTCGTAATATATGCATTTGAAACTTTCCGTCCACAAAGAATGTTTTACAAAATACCACACTGAAAACAGGAATAGTAACTGCTATATTGCTCATGTTTTACGGTATGGTCTGTTAACACCTTTCTGTTGTTGATACAGTGTCTTCTGTCATCCACATTAGGGAAGTACTGCATGAACATATTGGCTTACAGAAAACCTTCGACGTAATTCCATTTTCTATGGTGAGTGTGGTGGTGTGTGTGGTCTACGGCCGTCCTTAAGGGTAGTGAATTTAATCGTCAGTTGCCAAGAATGTCGTTGTAATGTCACCGTCAAAGAGAGAATATGTTATCATGATTACATTTTGTTTCAATTTTGCTTTACCACACAAAAACGAGAGAGAAAATATTCAGAAGTTGAATGACGTCAGTATTATTTTGAAACATGGACGATGTCTGACTCCGAATTGTTACAGTGGCTCTGGCTTGGATCGGCTCATGTTAAAAATTTGCATCTTATTATCTATAAAACGTCATTTTCTTATGTAAGATTTTAGTAACACACTCCAGAGGCACAAATACAAGGAACCTTAGTAAGTATATATTCCAAAACGAAACTTACAAACGAAAAAGGGTATTCACGTTATTATGTATTGAGACCACTTTACGAGACAGTGAAGCCCCATTTCTGCTTCGAGATGGCTGATGAGCGGGTTCATTCGAAGTTCAAAACCGAATATGACTATGTTTGTGGATTTGTTTACATTCATTTGTTGGGCTGTATCTGTGTGCGCCAGTATCGTGACAAGAGCTCCGGGTAGTGTAGTGGTGGAACCTTCTGGGATCAGGAGAAGAGGTAAGATACTAATCACTGAGACCATTGGAGTTACTCAAGTTACTGACACAACTGAGGGTTACGGGGTGAGGATGTGTGATCACTGGTGGTCTGGTCGCTGCCAGGCTGCCTGGTAGCTACCAGAAGGCTAGGCAGCCATTTGCCTGCTGATCTTTCCATAAACAAAGGTATTATTTGCAGCCATGTTTACTAATAACATTTGGGGATTAATGAGTGTAACTAATGTTGAATGACTGGTCAGCTGTACTTTTGTGTACTTGAAGGTTTTAACAACTCTCATTGTAGTTACCACAGCCTGAAAATGTAAAAAACGTATGGACTCAGTTGACAGAGACTTTAGTGCATATTACTATTGGTTTAAGTGACAGCTTTTGATTGTACCTCCTGGAAGGTGTAACCAGCCATGCAGGTTATTACAGTTACGCGGTCGTTTGGGTAAATTACCAGTTTAGCTCAACAATGAAATGATTACTTTTGTTTTGGATTTGCAATATGCAAGCAGTAACAGACCGCAAAGTCCTTTTTATTATAATTCCTTGTGGTTGAGAACGAAAACAGAAACAGATTAGTGTGGTAAGAGTTCGCGCCACTCTCCATCCTCCCGATACGTAGCCACCCCACGGAGTCTCACCCCAGAACTCCACATTAATGCTGACACAATACCATTATGATTCTCTACTTGGGAGATGAGGTAAGATGTTCATAGGTTACGGTCGGCCTGCCGGACCGCGGTGGCTCCTTGACTGGGTCACAGTGAGGTAGGCTGAGGTCGGTCGGCCGGGCGGAGAGCGGTGGCAGCTGTACTGGATCACGGGAGAGGAGGCAAGTTACAGGATCGGCCGGGGCCACAGTGAGGTGGTTAGCGTCGGGTAGCCAGGGAGAGGTAGCTACTGTATTGGGTCACGAGGCCAGTGTCCGTCGGCCAAGAAGTGATGGATGCTGTTCAAGATGAGGCTGAAGGAGGAGAGGGTTGGCTGGTCGGTCAGTGGTGGATACTGTTACTGCGTCACGGTGTTGCCGACGTTGTAGAGGTCGTCTTCGGTGGTGATGCAGATAATGTACTTGATTGTCACGTACTTGCTAACAACTTGCTAAGGGAGAGATGGGAGGAACTGTTGAGATGTATGGCCGGCTTATTCGACGTTCCTGAAACTATGATATCAGGAATACTGCCCAAGATCGCCACTGGAAACGCTTGCTCCAGTAAGGCGTTCAGTCTCGTGTATAGACTCGTGTATAGCCTTTGTTCCAAGAAAGGGGACTGAAATTGTGAATTTGTGGCAGCATTTTCACACGCGTTCTATGTTTAGGACTACACTTAAACGAACTGGGAAATGCGCATTTTGTCAGGTTCCATATTGAGTCTATACTTGGCGCTTTGCTTAAGATCACGACCCGTGTGGAGCAGACTCATCCCTCTCTCCCACACTTTCGTAATTTCGATACGTCTCATCACACACTGTATCTTGCCAGGGACATGATAATGGTGGGTGATGGAGACTCTTATCGTGCTGTGGGTAAGCACGACAGTGCGACCCTTTGATATCGACGGTACGACCTTTAAGTGTGTTGGCCTGAACCTCTGATCTAATCCTTAAGAGTCGCATCAAATACTAGAAGCCTCCATACCTAAGGGTCGTACCGTCGTACTCGAGTCGTTCCGTCGTACTCAAGGATCGTTCCGTCGTACTCAAGAGTCGTGCCGTCGTACTCAAGGGTCGTGCCGTCGTACTCAAGAGTCGTGCCGTCGTACTCAAGGGTCATGCCGTTGTACTCAAGGGTCGTGCCGTCGTACTCAAGGGTCGTGCCGTCGAACTCAAGAGTCGTGCCGTCGTACTCAAGGGTCATGCCGTCGTACTCAAGGGTCGTGCCGTCGAACTCAAGGGTCGTGCCGTCGAACTCAAGAGTCGTGCCGTCGTACTCAAGGGTCATGCCGTCGTACTCAAGGGTCGTGCCGTCGTACTCAAGAGTCGTGCCGTTGTACTCAAGGGTCGTGCCGTCGTACTCAAGAGTCGTGCCGTCGTACTCAAGGGTCATGCCGTCGTACTCAAGGGTCGTGCCGTCTTACTCAAGAGTCGTGCCGTCGTACTCAAGGGTCATGCCGTTGTACTCAAGAGTCGTGCCGTCGTACTCGAGTCGTGCCGTCGTACTCGAGTCGTGCCGTCTTACTCGAGTCGTGCCGTCGTACTCAGGGGTCGTGCCGTCGTACTCAGGGGTCGTGCCGTCGTACTCAGGGGTCGTGCCGTCGTACTCGAGTCGTGCCGTCGTACTCGAGTCGTGCCGTCGTACTCAAGGGTCGTGCCGTCGTACTCAAGGGTCGTGCCGTCGAACTCAAGGGTCGTGCCGACGTCCTCGAGTCGTGCCGTCGTACTCAAGCGTCGTGCCGTCGTACTCGAGTCGTGCCGTCGTACTCAAGGATCGTGCCGTCGTACTCGAGTTGTGCCGTCGTACTCGAGTTGTGCCGTCGTACTCAAGGGTCGTGCCGTTGTACTCAAGGGTCGTGCCGACGTGCTCAAGGATCGTGCCGTCGTACTCGAGTTGTGCCGTCGTACTCGAGTTGTGCCGTCGTACTCAAGAGTCGTGCCGTCGTACTCGAGTGTCGTGCCGTCGTACTCAAGGGTCGTGCCGTTGTACTCAAGGATCGTGCCGTCGCACTCGAGTCGTGCCGTCGTACTCAAGAGTCGTGCCGACGTACTCGAGTCGTGCCGTCGTGCTCAGTGATCGCATCATCCTACTTAAGGGGTCCTACGATCGTGCTCAGGCAGTTTACATGCCCCAGGTAAGATGAACCACCGACTGAGTGATTTCCCCCAAGGATAGTCAAGGACATCAGTGACCTGCCACTGGGTTCATTTATCTTGAATTTTTAAGTTCTGGTTCATCTATTTAGGTTTGAGCCCTTTTCTTTCACCCCAGCTGTAAATTAAAGAGAATCTAACGTTAAGAAAGCCAGTTGAAGATGATTTGGTGAATCTTCAAATGAATCTCCAAATACGTCATCGAGCCTGCTGGGTAGACTGCTTATCCTAGTGACACACTCACTTGGTGTTTACACCATGAATAGAGAGTTTTAAGTAAAGTATCCTTCATCAATCCATTGCTATTTCGTCTGTCGTCCCCTTATATGATCCGACATTCCATTAGAGGGAAGGAAGCAGTGTAGACTTATGTACAGCAGACTGTGTCATCCAGCAATTATAGACAGCAGACAATGTATGTATCAGTTATGGGCATCTAACAAGGCTTTTAATATCGATAGAAAACGAATAAGGCGTCTGCCGTCTAGCAGTTACAGGTATGACACAAGGCGTCTAGCAGCTATAGACGAAATGCAAGTTATTCAGAGGTTGTGGACAATAAGCAAGGCATCCAGTAGTTATAGGAAACAAACGAGGCATCTCGTGATTGTAAAGAGTAAACAAGGCATCAAGAACCTGTAGGTAACATATGTGCGCAAAACGTTTCAAATTGTTTTTAATGGCCAAGTTTCGTGTCGTGATTGCAGTCCACCTGCACGAGATTTTCTACTGCCAGTCTGGTCATTGGTGGGAGAACCGTCTTGCGACCCACTCGTGAACGGAGGTAGGTGGAACTTCATATAACCAGCTGTTGCTGGGAGAAGCCTTATATGATCGCTCAGGTAAACGAGGAATTAGCCTTTGGCTATAGATGGGAGGAGCTTTGCAACTAGAGAAGTAGTGGTTGCTATACATGTGTGACCACAATAACCTGTACTGTGGACTTTCATGTACACGTTATCCTGCTACGACCCATACAACAAACATTCTCCTTAGTGATTATGTAGCTCCATGCGTGTTAGGTAATCCTTGTTAGCATGTCAAAGACTTAAGACAGTTATCCATGACATGAGTTAAGGTATACGCTCCCAGGGGCTTGGTCAGTTAGCAGTGTGGTGTAAGGAAGTCGTTGTCACACACTCTTCTATTGTCTCAACGGCTTCATACTCTGTCATCAGTTCTGGTGCAAAGGAAGGATTGGGGGACTTGTAAGGCAACGCAGTACAAAGACTCGACATTATTGCATGACGTGTGGATATGAGAGGTGATGACGAACACAGGGCATGACAGAAAGGTATGAGGTAAAGGGCTAGTGAGACCCACATGACTTTGCGAGATAAACAGGCACAGGTCATGGCACCATTTGGCTCCCTCTATCACTACCTCGCGCCCACCTCTACCATTAGTGAGGTAAAGAAATGTAACCATTTTTAGGAGAATTTCTTTCTTTACTGGATTTTTTTCCCCCTTTCTGTTGCTGCGTTCTCTCTGCCTGCGGGAAGCTATTTCTCTAGAGGCAGAGCAAATACATTACCCCGTCTCGTATATCAAGCTGCAATGCCAGAGGGCAGCACAGCGCTGCTCCAGTGTGGTAAACAGTGTCCGAGGGCAGCACGGTGTTCGCCAGTGTGGTATATAGTGCCATAGGGCAACACAGTGCTCCCAGTGCGGTATACATTGCCAGAGGGCAGCAAGGTGTTCCCCAGTGTAGTTTGCAGTGCTAGAAGGCAGTACAGTGCTCCCCATTGTGGTATACAGGGATAGAGGGCAGTACAATGTTCTTCAGTGTGGTGTACAATGCCAGAAGGGAGCACGGTGCTTCCCTGTGTGATATACAGTGCCAGAGGACAAAATAGTGCTACCTAGTGTGGTATACAGTGTCAGACGGCAGCGCGGTGCTCCCCTGTGTGGTATACAGTGTCAAAGGACAGCACAGTGCTGTCACAGTGTGGTATACGTTGCCAAAGAGCAGCACAGTGTTCCCCAAATGTGGTATACGGTGCCAGAGGGCAGCACAATGCTCCCCAAGTGTGGTATACAGTATCATAGGGTAGCGCGGTGTTCCCCTAGTGCTGTATACAGTGCCAGAGGGCAGCAGGGTGCTCCCGCAGTGTGGTGTACAGTGCAAGAGGGTATTACGGTGCTCTCCCAGCGTGGTATACAGTGCCAGAGGGTGGCACAGTTCTCCCCGAGTGTGGTATGTAGTGCCATGAGACACCAAGGTGTTCTCCGGTGCATCATACAATGTCGTAAGACATCTCGGTGCTCCCCTGTGTGGTATACAGTGCCAGAGGGCAGCACAGTGCTCCCCAGTGTGATATACAGTTTCAGAGGGCAGCACGGTGTTCCTTCAGTGTGGTATACAGTACGAGAGGGTAGTACAGTGATCCCCAGTATGATATACATTGTCAGGGGGCAGCACAGTGCTTGCCAGTTGTATACAGTGTCAGGGGGCAACACGGTGCTCCCCTGTGTAGTATACAGTGTCAGAGGGCAGCACAGTGCTGCTCCCCAGTGTGGTATACAGTGTCAGAGGGCAGCACGGTGCTCCCCAGTATGGCATACTGTGTCAAAGGACAGCACGGTGCTCCCCAGTGGGGTATATAGTAGCAGAGGGCAGCACAGTGCTCCCCCAGTGTGGTATACAGTGCCAGAGGGCAGCACCATGCTCACCAGTGTGGTATACTGTGTTAGAGGACAGAATAGTGCTACCCAGTGTGGCATACAGTGCCATAGGGCAGCACAATGTTCCCTAAGTGTGGTATACAGTGCCAGAAGGCAGCACGGTGATCCCACAGTGTGGTATATAGTGCTAGAGGGCAGCAAAGTTCTCCCCAGTGTGGTGTACGTTGTCAGAGGCAGCACGGTGTTCCCAGTGTGGTATACAGTGCCAGAGGGCAACACGGTGCTCCCCCAGTCTGGTATACAGTGCAAGAGGGCAGCACGGTGCTCTTCCAGCGTGGTATACAGTGACAGAGGGCAGCACAGTGCTTCCAAGTGTGTTATACTGTGTCAGAGGGCATCACGGTACTCCTCCAGTGTGGTATACAGTGACAGAGGCAGCGCGGTGTTACACAGTGTGGTACACAGTGCCCGAGGGCAGCATGGTGTTCCACCAATATGGTATACAGTGTCAGAGGGTACCATGGTGCTTCCCCAGTGTGGTATACTGTGACAGGGGGCGGCACAGTGCTCCCCCAGGGTGGTATACAGTGTCAGAGGGCAGTACGGTATTTTCCCAGTGTGGTATACAGTGTTAGACGGCAGGATAGGACTCAACACTGTGGTATACAGTGCAAGAAGGCAATACGGTCTCCGTTGTGTGGTATGCAGTGCCAGAGGGTGGCATGGGGCTCCCTCCCTGTGGTATACAATGCCAGAGGGCAGCACGGTGCTCCCCATTGTGGTATACAGTGGCGGAAGGCAGCATTGTGCTCCACCAATGTGGTATACAGTGTCACAGGGCAGCACAGCGCTCCCCACTGTGGTACACAGTGTCAGAGGTCAGCACGGTACTCCCCCAGTATGGTATAGAGTCCCAGAGGTTAGCACAGTGCTCCCAATGTGGTTTACAGTGTCAGACGGCAGCACGGTGCTCCCCAGAGTGGTATACAGTGCAAGAGGGCAGCACGGCGCTCATCAGTTTGGTATACAGTGCCAGAGGGCAGCATAGTCCTCCCCAGTGTGCTATACAATGCCACAGGGCAGCATCGGGTTCCCTCAGTGTGGTATACAGTGCCAGAGGGCAGCATGGTGCTCTCCAGTGTGGTATACAGTGCCAAAGGACATTCAGATGCACCACCAATCAGGTATACAATGTTATAGGGCAGCATTGTGCTCCCCAGTGTGGTATACAGTGACAGAGGGCAGCACGGTGCTCCCCAGTATGGTATACAGTGACAGAGGGCAGCAAAGTGCTCCCCAGTGTGGTATAAAGTGACAGAGGGCAGCATGGTGCACCCCAGTGTGGTATACAGTGCCATAGTGCAGCATATTGCTCCCCAGTGTGGTATACAGTGCCAGAGGGCGGCACAACGCTACTCCAATGCGGTATACATTTCCAGAGAGGAGCACGGTGCTCCCCTAGTTTGGTATACAGTGCCAGAGGGTAGCACAGTACTCCCCCAGTGTGATATACAATGCCAGAGCGTAGCATGGTGCTCCTTAGTATGGTATACAGTGACAGAGGGCAGCACAGTGCTCCCCAGTGTGGTATACAGTGGCAAAGGGCAGCACGGTGCTCCCCGGTGTGATATGCATTGCCAGAGGGCAGTACGGTGCTCCTCAGTGTGGTATACAGTGCCCGAGGGCAACATGGTGCTGTTTAGTGTAGAATATAGTGTTAGAGAGCAGCACGGTGCTCCCCCACTGAGATATACAGTGCTACAGGGCAGCATAGTACTCCCTCAGTGTGGTATAAAGTGCTAAAGAACAGCACAATGCTTCCCAGTGTGGTATACGGTGCCAGATGGAAGCACGGCTCTCCTCTAGTGTGGTATACAGTGCCAGAGGGCAACATGATGCTTCTCCAGTGTGATATACAATGCCTGAGGGTAGCATGGTGTTCTCCAGTGTAGTATACAGTGACAGAAGGCAGCACGGTGCCCACCAGTGTGGTATACATGGCGGCGGGTAGCACGGTGGTCCCCCAGTGTGGTACACAATGCCAGAGGGTAATGCGGTGCTTCCTAGTGTGGAATACAATGCCAGAGAGCAGCATGGTGGTCCCCCAGTGAGATATACATTGCTCGAGGGCAGCATGAGGCTCCCTTAGTGTGGTATAAAGTGCCAGAGGGCAGCACGGTGAGCACCAGTGTACTATACAATGCCAGAGGGCAGCACAGTGCTCCCCAGTGTAGTATACTGTTTCAGAGGGCAGCACAGTGTTCCTCCAGTAAGGTATACAAGGCCAGAGGGCAGCACTGTGCTCCCCAAGTGTGGTATACAGTGTCATGGAGCAGCATAGTGCTCCCCAGTGTGGTGTACAGTGTCAGCTGCAGGCCAGCTTGGTGCTCTCTAAATGTAGTATACAGTGTCAGAGGGCAGCACAGTGTTCCTAGGTGTGGTATACAGCGCCAAAGGGCATCACAGTTCTCCCCAGTGTGGTGTACAATGTCAGAGGGTAGCACGGTGCTCCCCAGTGTGGTATACAGTGTCAGAGGGTAGCACAGTGCTCCTCAGTGTGGTATACAGTGCCAAAGGGTTGCACGGTGCTCATCACTGTGTTATACAGTGCCAGAGGGCAGCACGGTGCTCCTTAGTGTGGTATACCATGCCAGAGGGCAACACAGCGCTCCCCCAATGTGGTATACAGTGCCAGAAGACAGCATGTGCTCCCATCTGTGGTATACAGTGACAGAGGGCAGCATGGGGCTCCCTCAGTGTGGTATACAGTGCTAGAGGGCAGCATGGTGGTCCTCAGTGCGGTATACAGTGGTGAAGGGTAGTATGGAGCTTTTCAGTGTGGTATACATTGCTAGACTGGAGCACATTGCTCCCCCGGTGTGGTATACAGTGCCAGAGGGCAGCACAGTAGTCCCCGGTGTGTAATACGGTGCCAGAGGGCAGGACAGGGCTTCCTAGTGTAGTATACAGTGTCAGAGGGCATCACAGCGCTCCCAGGATGGTATATAGCGCCAGAGGGCAGCTCAGTACTCCCTAGTGTGGTGCACAGTGTCAGAGGGTAGCACAGTGCTCCCCATAGTGGTACTTATTGTCAGAGGTTAGCTCGGTACTCCCGTTGTGTATTATAGAGTGCCAGACGGCAGCACAGTGTTTCCCAGTGTAGTATACAGTATCAAATGGCAGCATGTTGCTCCAACGTGTACTATACAGTGCCAGAGGGCAGCACGGTACTCATCAATGTTATATAGAGTGCCAGAGGGTAGCACGGAGCTCCCCAGTGTGGTATACAATGCCAGATGGCAGCATGGAGCTCTCCAGTGTATTATGTAGTGCCAGAGGGCAGCATTATGCTCCACCAATGTGGTGCACTGTGTTACAGGGCAGCATGGTGCTCCCAAAGTGTGGTATACAGTGTTAGAATGTACTACTGTGCTCCCCAGGTTGATATACAGTGCTAGAGGGCAGCACAGTGCTCCCCAGTGTAGTATACTGTTTCAGAGGACAGCATGGTACTCCGCCAATCGGGTATACAGTGCCCGAGGGCGGCACAGTGCTCCCCAGTGTAGTATACTGTTTCAGAGGGCAGCACGGTGCTCCGCCAATGGGGTATACAATGCCAGAGGGCAGCACAGTGCTCCCCAGTGTTGTATACTGTTTCAGAGGACAGCACGGTGCTCCGCCAATGGGGTATACAATGCCAGAGGGCAGCACAGTGCTCCCCAATGTAGTATACTGTTTCAGAGGGCAGCACGGTGCTCCGCCAATGGGGTATACAGTGCCAGAAGGCAGCACTGTGCTCGCCAAGTGTGGTATACAGTGTCATTGAGCAGCAAAGTGGTCCCCAGTGTGGTGTATAGTGTCAAAGGGCAGCACGTTGCTCCCCCACTGAAATATACAATGCTACAGGTCAGCTTGGTGCTCTCTAAGTGTAGTATACAGTGTCAGAGGGCAGTACAGTGCTCTTAGGTGTGGTATACAGCGCCAAAGGGCAGCACAGTGCTCCCCAGTATGGTGTGCAGCGTCAGAGGGCAGCACAATGCTCCTCAGTGTGATATGCAGCGCTAAAGGGCAGCACAGTGCTCCCCAGTATGTTGTACAGTGCCAGAGGGCAGCACAGTGCTCCCCAGTGTGTTATATTGTGTCAGACGGCAGCATGTTGCTCCCCTTCATGGTATACAGTGCCAGAGGGCAGCACGGTGCTCATCATTGTGTTATACAGTGCCAGAGGGCAGCACGGTGCTCCTCAGTGTGGTATACTATGCCAGAGGGCAGCACAGGGCTCCCCAATATGGTATACAGTGCCAGAAGACAGCATGGTTCTCCCGTCTATGGTATACAGTGACAGAGGACAGCATGGGGCTCCCTCAGTGTGGTATAGAGTGCAAGAGGGCAGCATGGTGGTCCTCAGTGCGGTATACAGTGGTGAAGGGTAGTATGGAGGTTTTCAGTGTGGTATACATTGCCAGACTGTAGCACAGTGCTCCCCCGGTGTGGTATACAGTGCCAGAGGGCAGCACAGTAGTCTCCGGTGTGGAATACGGTGCCAGAGGGCAGGACAGGACTCCCTAGTGTGGTATACAGTGTCAGAGGGCAGCACTGTGCTCCCTGGTATGGTATAGAGCTCTAGAGGGCAGCACAGCGTTCCCCAGTGTGGTGCACAGTGTCAGAGGGTAGCATGGTGCTCCCCAGTGTGGTATACAATGTGAGAGCGTAGCACAGTGCTCTCAATTGTGGTACACATCGTCAGACGTTAGCACGGTACTTTTCTTGTGTGGTATAGAGTCCCAGACGGCAGCACAGTGTTTCCCAGTATGGTATACAGAATCAAATGGCAGCATGTTGCTCCAACGTGTGATATACATGACAGAGGGCAGCACGGTACTCATCATTATGGTATACAGTGCCAGAGGGCAGAACGTAGCTCCCCAGTGTGGTATACAATGCCAGATGACAGCATGGTGCTCTCCAGTGTGGTGTATAGTGCCAAAGGGCAGCACTATACCAATGTGGTACACTGTGTTGCAGGACAGCATGGTGCTCCCAAAGTGTGGTATACAGTGTTAGAATGTAATACGGTGCTCCACAGTTTGGTATACGGTGCCAGAGGGCAGCACAGTGCTCCCCAGTGTGGTTTACGGCGCCAGAAGGCAGCACAGTGCCCCAGGGTGCATACAGCACCAGAGGGCAGCATAGTGTCCTCCAGTGTGGTATACAGTGCCAGAGGGCAGCACAGTGCTCCCCAGTGTAGTATACTGTTTCAGAGGGCACCACGGTGCTCCACCAGTGTAGTATACACTGCCAGAGGGCAGCCCTGTGCTCCCCAAGTGTGGTATACAGTGTCATAGAGCAGCACAGTGCTCCCCAGTGTGATGTACAGTCTCAAAGTGCAGCACTGTCCTCCCTCACTGAGATATACAATGCTACAGGTCAGCATGGTGCTCTCTTAGTATACAATGTAAGAGGGCAGCACAGTGCTCCCCGTTATGGTATACAGCGCCAGAGGGCAGCACAGTGCTCCCTTGTGTGGTGGACAGTGTCAAAGGGTAGGATGGTGCTCCCCAGTGTGATATACAGTGTCATAGGGTAGCACAGTGCTCCCGATTGTGGTACACATTGTCAGAGGTTAGCACGGTATTCCCCTTGTCTGGTATAGGGCAGCACAGAGCTTCCCAGTGTGGTATACAATGCCAGATGGCAGCACGATGCTCTCCAGTGTGGTATATAGTGCCAGAGGGCAGCAATATGCTCCACCAATGTGGTACACTGTGTTACAGGGCAGTATGGTGCTCCGAAAGTGTGGTATACAGTGTTAGAATGTAGTACGGTGCTACCCAGTTTGGTATACAGTGCCAAAGGGCAGCAAAGTGCTCCCCAGTGTAGTGTACTGTTTCAGAGGGCAGCACGGTGCTCTGCCAATGGGATATACAATGCAAGAGTGCAGCACTGTGCTCCCTAAGTGTGGTATACAATGTCATAGAGCAGCATGGTACTCATCATTGTGGTATTCAGTGCCAGAGGGCAGCACGGAGCTCCCCAATGTGGTATACAATGCCAGATGGCAGCATGGTGCTCTCCAGTGTGGTGTATAGTGCCAGAGGGCAGCACTATGCTCTACCAATGTGGTACACTGTGTTACAGGACAGCTATGTGCTCCCAAAGTGTGGTATACAGTGTTAGAATGTAGTACGGTGCTCCACAGTTTGGTATACGGTGCCAGAGGGCAGCACAGTGCTCCCCAGTGTGGTTTACGGCGCCAGAAGGCAGCACAGTGCCCCAGTGTGCATACAGCACCAGAGGGCAGCATAGTGTCCCCCAGTGTGGTATACAGTGCCAGAGGGCAGCACAGTGCTCCCCAGTGTAGTATACTGTTTCAGAGGGCACTACGGTGCTCCACCAGTGTGGTATACACTGCCAGAGGGCAGCCCTGTGCTCCCCAAGTGAGTGTGGTATACAGTGTCATAGAGCAGCACAGTGCTCCCCAGTGTGATGTACTGTTTCAAAGTGCAGCACTGTCCTCCCCCACTGAGATATACAATGCTACATGTCAGCATGGTGCTCTCTTAGTATACAGTGTAAGAGGGCAGCACAGTGCTCCCCGTTATGGTATACAGCGCCAGAGGGCAGCACAGTGCTCCCTTGTGTGGTGGACAGTGTCAAAGGGTAGGATGGTGCTCCCCAGTGTGATATACAGTGTCATAGGGTAGCACAGTGCTCCCGATTGTGGTACACATTGTCAGATGTTAGCACGGTATTCCCCTTGTGTGTCATAGGGCAGCACAGAGCTTCCCAGTGTGGTATACAATGCCAGATGGTAGCACGATGCTCTCCAGTTTGGTATATAGTGCCAGAGGGCAGCAATATGCTCCACCAATGTGGTACACTGTGTTGCAGGGCAGTATGGTGCTCCGAAAGTGTGGTATACAGTGTTAGAATGTAGTACGGTGCTCCCCAGTTTGGTATACAGTGCCAAAGGGCAGCAAAGTGCTCCCCAGTGTAGTATACTGTTTCAGAGGGCAGCACGGTGCTCCGCCAATGGAGTATACAATGCAAGAGTGCAGCACTGTGCTCCCCAAGTGTGGTATACAATGTCATAGAGCAGCACGGTACTCCCCAATGTGGTATACAGTGTCAAATGGCAGCAAAGTGCTCCCCCAGTGTGGTATAGAGCGCCAGAAGGTAGCACAGTGCTCCCCAGTGTGGTATACAGCGCCAGAGGGCAGCACAGTGCTCCCCAGTGTGTCAAATAGTGTCAGACGGCATCATGTTGCTTGTGGTATATAGTGCCAGAGGGCAGCACGGTGCTCATCATTGTGTTATACAGTGTCGGAGGGCAGCACGCTGCTCCTCAGTGTGGTATACTATGCCAGAGGGCAGCACAGTGCTCCCCCAATGTGGTGTACATTGCGAGATGACAGCATGGTGTTCCCATCTGTGGTATACAGTGCCAGAGGACAACGTGGGGTTCCCGCAGTGTGGTATACAGTGCTAGAGGACAGTATGGTGGTCCTCAGTGTGGTATACAGTGGCGAAGGGTAGTTTGGTGCTTTTCAGTGTTTTATACATTGCCAAACTGTAGCACATTGCTGCCCCGGTGTAGTTTACAGTGCCAGAGGGCAGCCCAGTAGTCCCCGGTGTGTAATACGGTGCCAGAGGGCAGGACAGGGCTCTCTAGTGTGGTATACAGTGTCAGAGGGCATCACAGTGCTCCCCGGTATGGTATACATCGCCAGAGGGCAGCTCAGTGCTCCCTAGTGTGGTGCACAGTGTCAGAGGGTAGCACAGTGCTCCCCATTGTGGTACACATTGTCAGAGATTAGCACCGTACTCCCGTTGTGTGGTATAGAGTGCCAGACGGCAGCACAGTGTTTCTTAGTGTGGTATACAGTATCAAATGGCAACATGTTGCTCCAATGTGTGGTATACAGTGCCAGAGGGTATCACGGTACACGTCAGTGTGGTATACAGTGCCAGAGGGCAGCACGGAGCTCCCCAGTGTGTTATACAATGCCAGATGGTAGCATGGTGCTCTCCAGTGTATTATGTAGTGCCAGAGGGCAGCAATATACTCCAACAATGTGGAACATTGTGTTACAGGGCAGCATGGTCTCCCAAAGTGTGGTATACAATGTTAAAATGTAGTACGGTGCTCCCCAGTTTGGTATATAGTGCCAGAGGGCAGCAAAGTGCTCCCCAGTGTAGTGTACCGTTTCAGAGGGCAGCACGGTTCTCCGTCAATGGTGTATACAATGCCAGAGGGCGGCACTGTGCTCCCCAGTGTAGTATGCTATTTCAGAGGGCAGCACGGTGCTCCGCCAATGGGGTATACAATGCCAGAGGGCAGCACAGTGCTCCCCAGTGTTGTATACTGTTTCAGAGGACAGCACGGTGCTCCACCAATGGGGTATACAATGCCAGAGGGCAGCACAGTGCTCCCAATGTAGTATACTGTTTCACAGGGCAGCACGGTGCTCCGCCAATGGGGTTTACAATGCCAGATGGTAGTACGGTGCTCGCCAAGTGTGGTATACAGTGTCATTGTGCAGCACAGTGCTCCCCAGTGTGGTGTATAGTGTCAAAGGTCAGCACGTTGCTCCCCCACTGAGATATACAATGCTACAGGTCAGCATGGTGCTCTCTAAGTGTAGTATACAGTGTCAGAGGGCAGTATAGTGCTCTTAGTTGTGGTATACAGCGCCAGAGGGCAGCACAGTGCTCCCCAGTGTGGTGTAGAGTGTCAGAGGGCAGCACGGTGCTCCCTCTTTGAGATATACAATGCTACGGGGCAGCATGGTGTTCCCTCAGTGTGGTATACAGTGTCAGAGGGCAGCACAGTGCTCCTCCGGTGTGTTATACAGCACCAAAGGGCAGCACAGTGCTCCCCAGTGTGGTTTACAGTGTCAAAGGGCAGCACGGTGCTCTCAGTGTGGTATACGGTGCCAGAGGGTAGCACAGTACTCCTCAGTGTGGTATACATTGCCAGAGGGTAGCACAGTGCTCCTCTAGTGTGGTATAGAGTGCCAGAGGGCAGCACAGTGCTCCCCAGTGTGATATATAGTGTCAGACGGCAGCATGTTTTTTTCTTTTATGGTATACAATGCCAGAGGGCAGCACGGTGCTCATCATTGTGTTATACAGTGCCAGAGGGCAGCACTGTGCTCCTCAATGTGGTATACTATGCCAGAAGGCAGCACAGGGCTCCCCCAATATGGTATACAGTGCCAGAAGACAGCATGGTGCTCCCATCTGTGGTATACAGTGACAGAGGACAGCATGGGGCTCCCTCAGTGTGGTATACAGTGCAAGAGGGCAGCATGGTGGTCCTCAGTGCGGTATACAGTTGTGAAGGGTAGTATGAGCTTTTCAGTGTGGTATACATTGCCAAACTGTAGCACAGTGCTCCCCCGGTGTGGTATACAGTACCAGAGGGCAGCACAGTAGTCCCCGGTGTGGAATACGGTGCCAGAGGGCAGGACAGGGCTCCCTAGTGTGGTATACAGTGTCAGAGGGGAGCACAGTGCTCCCTGATATGGTATACAGATCTAGAGAGCAGCACAGTGTTCCCCAGTGTGGTGCACAGTGTCAGAGGGTAGCATGGTGCTCCCCAGTGTGGTATACAATGTGAGAGCGTAGCACAGTGCTCCCCATTGTGGTACACATCGTCAGAGGTTAGCACGGTACTGTTCTTGTGTGGTATAGAGTGCCAGACGGCAGCACAGTGTTTCCCAGTATAGTATACAGAATGAAATTGCAGCATGTTGCTCGAACGTGTGATATACATGCCAGAGGGCAGCACGGTACTCATCATTATGGTATACAGTGCCAGAGGGCAGCACTTAGCTCCCCAGTGTGGTATACAATGCCAGATGGTAGCATGGTGCTCTCCAGTGTGGTGAATATTGCCAGAGGGCAGCACTGTGCTCTACCATTGTGGTACACTGTGTTACAGGACAGCATGGTGCTCCCAAAGTGTGGTATACAGTGTTAGAATGTAATACGGTGCTCCACAGTTTGGTATACAGTGCCAGAGGGCAGCACAGTGCTCTCCAGTGTGGTTTACGGCGCCAGAAGGCAGCCCAGTGCCCCAGTGTGCATACAGCACCAGAGGGCAGCATAGTGTCCCCCAGTGTGGTATACAGTGCCAGAGGGCAGCACAGTGCTCTCCAGTGTAGTATACTGTTTCAGAGGGCACCACGGTGCTCCACCAGTGTGGTATGCACTGTCAGAGGGCAGCCCTGTGCTCCCCAAGTGTGGTTTACAGTGTCATAAAGCAGCACAGTGCTCCCCAGTGTGGTGTACAGTGTCAGAGGGCAGCACGGTCCTCCTCCACTGAGATATAAAATGCTACAGGTCAGCATGGTGCTCTCCAAGTGTAGTATACAGTGTAAGAGGGCAGCACAGTGCTCCCCGTTATGGTATACAGCGCCAGAGGTTAGCACGGTATTCCTCTTGTGTGGTATAGGGCAGCACAGAGCTCCCCAGTGTGGTATACAATGCCCGATGGCAGCATGATGCTCTCCAGTGTGGTATATAGTGCCAGAGGGCAGCAATATGCTCCACCAATGTGGTACACTGAGTTACAGGGCAGCATGGTGCTCCCAAAGTGTGGTATACAGTGTTAGAAGTAGTACGGTGCTCCCCAGTTTGGTATACAGTGCCAGAGGGCAGCAAAGTGCTCCCCAGTGTAGTATACTGTTTCAGAGGGCAGCACGGTGATCCGCCAATGGGGTATACAATGCCAGAGGGCAGCACTGTGCTCCTCAAGTGCGGTGTACAATGTCATAGAGCAGCTCGGTACTCCCCAATGTGGTATACAGTGTCAAATGGCAGCAAAGTGCTTCCTCAGTGTGGCATAGAGCGCCAGAAGGCAGCACAGTGCTCCCCATTGTGGCATACAGCGCCAGAGGGCAGCACAGTGTCCCTCAATGTGCTATACAGTGCTAGAGGGCAGGACAATGCTCCCCAGTGCAGTAAACCGTTTCAGAGGGCACCACCATGCTCCACCAGTGTGGTATACAATGCCAGAGGGCAGCCATTTGGTCCCCAAGTGTGGTATACATTGTCATAGTGCAGCACAGTGCTCCCTAGTGTGGTATATAGTGTCAAGGGCAGCACGGTGCTCCTCCACTGAGATATAAAATGCTACAGTTCAGCACGGTACTTTCTTAAGTGTATCATACAGTGTCAGAGGGTAGCACAGTGCTCTTACGGTGTGGTATACAACGGCAAACGCAGCACAGTGCTCCCCAGTGTGGTGTACAGTGTCAGAGGGTAGCACGTTGCTCTCCAGTGTGGTATGCAGTGTCAAAGGGTAGAACAGTGCTCCTCAGTGTGTTATGCAACGCCAAAGGGCAGCACAGTGCCCCCCAGTGTGGTGTACAGTGTCAGAGGGCAGCACGGTGCTCCCCCTCTGAGATATACACTGCTACGGGGCAGGATGGTGCTCCCTCAGTGTGGTATACAGTGTCAGATGGTATAACAGTGCCCCTCAGTATGGTACACATTGCCAGAGGCTAGCACAGTACTCCCCTAGTGTGGTATAGAGTGACAGAGGGCAGCACAGTGCTCCCCAGTGTCTTATATAGTGTCAGACGGCAGCATGTTGCTCCCCTTTGTGGTATACAATGCTAGAGGGCAGCACGGTGCTCCTCAGTGTGGTATACTGTGTCAGACGGCAGCACAGTGCTTCCCAATGTGTTATACAGTGCCAGAAGACAGCATGGTGCTCCCATCTGTGGTATACAGTGACAGAGGACAGTATGGGGCTCCCTTAATATGGTATACAGTGTTAGAGGGCAGCATGGTGGTCCTCAGTGCGGTATACAGTGGTGAAGGGTAGTATGGAGCTTTCACTCAGGTATACATTGCCAAACTGTAGCACAGTGCTCCCCCAGTGTGGTATACAGAGCCAGACGGCAGCACAGTGGGGTCCGGTGTGAAATACGGTGCCAGAGGGCAGGACAGGGCTCTGTAGTGTGGTATACAGTGTCAGAGGGGAGCACAGTGCTCCCTGGTATGGTATACAGCGCTGAAGGGCAGCACCACGCTCCCCAGTGTGGTGCACAGTGTCAGAGGGTAGCATGGTGCTCCCCAGTGTGGTATACAATGTGAGAGCGTAGCACAGTGCTCCCCATTGTGGTACACATCGTCAGAGGTTAGCACGGTACTTTTCTTGTGTGGTATAGAGTGCCAGACGGCAGCACAGTGTTTCCTAGTATGGTATACAGAATCAAATGGCAGCATGTTCCTCCAACGTGTGATATACATGCCAGAGGGCAGCACGGTACTTACCATTATGGTATACAGTGCCAGAGGGCAGCACTTAGCTCCCCAGTGTGATATACAATGCCAGATGGCAGTATGGTTCTCTCCAGTGTGGTGTATAGTTCCAGAGGGCAGCACTATGCTCTACCTATGTGGTACACTGTGTTACAGGACAACATGGTCCCAAAGTGTGGTATACAGTGTTAGAATGTACTACGGTGCTCCACAGTTTGGTATACAGTGCCAGAGGGCAGCACAGTGCTCCCCAGTGTGTTTTACGGTGCCAGAAGTCAGCACAGTGCCCCAGTGTGCATACAGCACCAGAGGGCAGCATAGTGTCCCCCAGTGTGGTATACAATGCCAGAGGGCAGCACAGTGCTCCCCAGTGTAGTGTACTGTTTCAGAAGGTACCACGGTGCTCCACCAGTGTGGTATACACTGCCAGAGGGCAGCCCTGTGCTCCCCAAGTGTGGTATACAGTGTCATAGAGCAGCACAGTGCTCCCCAGTGTGGTGTACAGTGTCAAAGGGCAGCACGATCCTCCCCCACTGAGATATAAAATGCTACAGGTCAGCATGGTGCTCTCTAAGTGTAGTATTCAGTGCCAGAGGGCAGCACAGTGCTCCCCGTTATGGTATACAGCGCCAGAGGGCAGCACAGTGCTCCTTGTGTGGTGGATAGTGTCAGAGGGTAGGATGGTGCTCCCCAGTGTGATATACAGTGTCATAGGGTAGCACAGTGCTCCCCATTGTGGTCCACATTGTCAGAGGTTAGCATGGTATTCCCCTTGTGTGGTATAAGGCAGCACAGAGCTCCCCAGTTTGGTATACAATGCCAGATGGCAGCACGATGCTCTCCAGTATGGTATATAGTGCCAGGGGGCAGCAATATTCTCCATTAATGTGGTACACTGTGTTACAGGGCAGCATGGTGCTCCCAAAGTGTGGTATATAGTGTTAAAATGTAGTACGGTGCTCCCCAGTTTGGTATATAGTGCCAGAGGGCAGCACAGTGCTCCCCAGTGTAGTATACTGTTTCAGAGGGCAGCACGGTGCTCCGCCAATAGGGTATACAATGCCAGAGGGCAGCACTGTGCTCCCCAAGTGTGGTATACAATGTCAAAGAGCAGCTCGGTACTCCCCAATGTGGTATACAGTGTCAAATGACAGCAAAGTGCTTCCCCAGTGTGGCATAGAGCGCCAGAAGGTAGCACAGTGCTCCCCATTGTGGTACACAGCGCCAGAGGGCAGCATAGTGCTCCCCAGTGTGTTATATAGTGTCAGACGGCAGCACGTTGCTCCCACTTGTGGTATACAGTGCCAGAGGGCAGCGCAGTGCTCATCATTGTGTTATACAGTGTCAGAGGGCAGCACGCTGCTCCTCAGTGTGGTATACTATGCCAGAGGGCAGCACAGTGCTCCCCCAATATGGTTTACAGTGCGAGATGACAGCATGGTGTTCCCATCTGTGGTATACAGTGCCAGAGGACAGCATGGGGTTCCCGCAGTGTGGTATACAGTGCTAGAGGGCAGTATGGTGGTCCTCAGTGCGGTATACAGTGGCGAAGGGTAGTTTGGGGCTTTTCATTGTGGTATACATTGCCAATCTGTAGCCCATTGCTGCCCCGGTGTAGTATACAGTGCCAGAGGGCGGCACAGTAGTCCCCGGTGTGTAATACGGTGCCAGAGGGCAGGACAGGGCTCTCTAGTGTGGTATACAGTGTCAGAGGGCATCACAGTGCTCCCTGGTGTGGTATACATCGCCAGAGGGCAGCTCAGTGCTCCTTAGTGTGGTGCACAGTGTCAGAGGATAGCACAGTGCTCCCCATTGTGGTACACATTGTCAGACGTTAGTACGGTATTCCCCTTGTGTGGTATAGGGCAGCACAGAGCTCCCCAGTGTGGTATACAATGCCAGATGGCAGCATGATGCTCTCCAGTGTGGTATATAGTGCCAGAGGGCAGCAATATGCTCCACTAATGTGGAACACTGTGCTACAGGGCAGCATGGTGCTCCCAAAGTTTGGTATACAATGTTAAAATGTGGTACGGTGCTCCCCAGTTTGGTATATAGTGCCAGAGGGCAGCACAGTGCTCCCCAGTGTAGTGTACCGTTTCAGAGGGCAGCACGGTGCTCCGCCAATGGTGTATCCAATGCCAGAGGGCGGCACTGTGCTCCCCAGTGTAGTATACTGTTTCAGAGGGCAGCACGGTGCTCCGCCAATGGGGAATACAATGCCAGAGGGCAGCACTGTGCTCCCCAAGTGTGGTATGCAGTGTCATTGAGCAGCACAGTGCTCCCCAGTGTGGTGTATAGTGTCAAAGTGCAGCACGCTGCCCCCCACTGCGATATAGAATGCTACAGGTCAGCATGGTGCTCTTTAAGTGTAGTATACAGTGTCAGAGGGCAGTACAGTGCTCTTAGGTGTGGTGTACAGCGCCAGAGGGCAGCACAGTGCTCCCCAGTGTGGTGTAGAGTGTCAGAGGGTAGCACAATGCTCCTCAGTGTAATATGCAGCGCCAAAGGGCAACTCATTGCTCCCCAGTATGTTGTACAGTGTCAGAGGGCAGCACGGTGCTCCCTCTTTGAGATATACAATGCTACGGGGCAGCATGTTGTTCCCTCAGTGTGGTATACAGTGTCAGAGGGCATCACAGTGCTCCTCCAGAGTGTAATGCAGCACCAGAGGGCAGCACAGTGCTCCCCAGTGTGGTTTACAGTGTCAAAGGGCAGCACGGTGCTCTTCAGTGTGGTATACGGTGCCAGAGGGTAGCACAGTACTCCTCAGTGTGGTATACATTGCCAGAGGGTAGCACAGTACTCCCCTAGTGTGGTATAGAGTGCCAGAGGGCAGCACAGTGCTCCCCAGTGTGATATATAGTGTCAGACGGCAGCATGTTGCTCCCCTTTATGGTATACAGTGCCAGAGGGCAGCACAGTGCTCATCATTGTGTTATACAGTGCCAGAGGGAAGCGCGGTGCTCCTCAGTGTGGTATACTATGCCAGAAGGCAGCACAGGGCTCCCCCAATATGGTATACAGTGCCAGAAGACAGCATGGTGCTCCCATCTGTGGTATACAGTGACAGAGGACAGCATGGGGCTCCCTCAGTGTGGTATACAGTGCAAGAGGGCAGCATGGTGGTCCTCAGTGCGGTATACAGTGGTGAAGGGTAGTATGAAGCTTTTCAGTGTGGTATACATTGCCAAACTATAGCCCAGTGGTCCCCCGGTGTGGTATACAGTACCAGAGGGCAGCACAGTTGTCCCCGGTGTGGAATGCGGTGCCAGAGGGCAGGACAGGGCTCCCTAGTGTGGTATACAGTGTCAGAGGGCAGCACAGTGCTCCCTGGTATGGTATACAGGTCTAGAGGGCAGCACAGTGTTTCCCAGTGTGGTGCATAGTGTCAGAGAGTAGCATGGTGCTCCCCAGTGTAGTATACAATGTGAGAGCGTAGCACAGTGCTCCCCATTGTGGTACACATCGTCAGAGGTTAGCACGGTACTGCTCTTGTGTGGTATAGAGTGCCAGACGGCAGCACAGTGTTTCCCAGTATGGTATACAGAATGAAATGGCAGCATGTTGCTCGAACGTGTGATATACATGCCAGAGGGCAGCACGGTACTCATCATTATGGTATACAGTGCCAAAGGGCAGCACTTAGCTCCCCAGTGTGGTATACAATGCCAGATGGTAGGATGGTGCTCTCCAGTGTGGTGAATATTGCCAGAGGGCAGCACTGTGCTCTACCATTGTGGTACACTGTGTTACATGACAGAATGGTGCTCCCAAAGTGTGGTATACAGTCATAGAATGTAATACGGTGCTCCACACTTTGGTGTACAGTGCCAGAGGGCAGCACAGTGCTCTCCAGTGTGGTTTACGGCGCCAGAAGGCAGCACAGTGCCGCAGTGTGCATACAGCACCAGAGGGCAGCATAGTGTCCCCCAGTGTGGTATACAGTGCCAGATGGCAGCACAGTGCTCTCCAGTGTAGTGTACTGTTTCAGAGGGCACCACGGTGCTCCACCAGTGTGGTATGCACTGCCAGAGGGCAGCCCTGTGCTCCCCAAGTGTGGTTTACAATGTCATAAAGCAGCACAGTGCTCCCCAGTGAGGTGTACAGTGTCAAAGGGCAGCACGGTCCTCCTCCACTGAGATATAAAATGCTACAGGTCAGCATGGTGCTCTCTAAGTGTAGTATACAGTGTAAGAGGGCAGCACAGTGCTCCCCGTTATGGTATACAGCGCTAGAGGGCAGCACAGTGCTCCCTTGTGTGGTGGACAGTGTCAAAGGGTAGGATGGCGCTCCCCAGTGTGATATACAGTGTCATAGGGTAGCACAGTGCTCCCCATTGTTGTACACATTGTCAGAGGTTAGCACGGTATTCCCCTTGTGTGGTATAGGGCAGCACAGAGCTCCCCAGTGTGGTATACAATGCCAGATGGCAGCACGATGCTCTCCAGTATGGTATATAGTGCCAGAGGGCAGCAATATGCTCCACCAATGTGGTACACTGTGTTACAGGACAGGATGGTGCTCCCAAAGTGTGGTATACAGTGTCATTGAGCAGCACAGTGCTCCCCAGTGTGGTGTATAGTGCCAAAGGGCAGCACTGTGCTCCCCCACTGAGATATACAATGCTACAGGTCAGCATGGTGCTCTCTAAGTGTAGTATACAGTGTCAGAGGGCAGTACAGTGCTCTTAGGTGTGGTATACAGCGCCAAAGGGCAGAACAGTGCTCCCCAGTGTGGTGTACAGTGTCAGAGGGTAGCACAATGCTCCTCAGTGTGATATGCAGCGCCAAAGGGCAGCGCAGTGCTCTCCAGTATGTTGTACAGTGTCAGAGGGCAGCACGGTGCTCCCTCTTTGAGATATACAATGCTACGGGGCAGCATGGCGTTCTCTCAGTGTGGTATACAGTGTCAGAGGGCAGGACAGTGCTCCTCCGGTGTGTTATACAGCAACACAGGGCAGCACAGTGCTCCCCAGTGTGGTTTACAGTGTAAAATGGCAGCATGGTGCTCCTCAGTGTGGCATACGGTGCCAGAGGGTAGGGCAGTAATCCTCAGTGTGGTATACATTGCCAGAGGCTAGCACAGTACTCTCCTAGTGTGGTATAGAGTGCCAGAGGGCAGCACAGTGCTCCCCAGTGTGTTATATAGTGTCAGTTGGCAGCACGATGCCCATCATTGCGTTATACAGTGCTAGAGGGCAGCCCGGTGCTCCTCAGTGTGGTATACTATTCCAGGAGGCAGCACAGGGCTCCCCAATATGGTATACAGTGCCAGAAGACAGCATGGTGCTCCCATCTGTGGTATACAGTGACAGAGGACAGCATGGGGCTCCCTCGGTGTGGTATACAGTGCAAGAGGGCAGCATAGTGGTCCTCAGTGCGGTATACAGTGGCGAAGGGTAGTATGGAGCTTTTCGGTGTGGTATACATTGCCAAACTGTAGCACAGTGCTCCCCCGGTGTGGTATACAGTACCAGAGGGCAACACAGTAGTCCCTGGTGTAGAATACGGTGCCAGAGGGCAGGACAGGGCTCCCTAGTGTGGTATACAGTGCCAGAGGGCAGCACAGTGCTCCCTGGTATGGTATACAGCTCTAGAGGGTAGCACAGTGTTCCCCAGTGTGGTGCACAGTGTCAGAGGGTGGCATGGTGCTCTCCAGTGTGGTATACAATATGAGAGCGTAGCACAGTGCTCCCCATTGTGGTACACTTCGTCAGACGTTAGCACGGTACTTTTCTTGTGTGGTATAGAGTACCAGACGGCAGTACAGTGTTTCTCAGTATGGTATACAGAATCAAATGGCAGCATGTTGCTCTAACGTGTGATATACATGACAGAGGGCAGCCCCATACTCATCATTATGGTATACAGTGCCAGAGGGCAGCACTTAGCTCCCCAGTGTGGTATACAATGCCAGATGGCAGCATGGTGCTCTCCAGTGTGGTATATAGTGCCAGAGGGCAGCACTATGCTCTACCAATGTGGTACACTGTGTTACAGGGCAACATGGTGCTCCTAAAGTGTAGTATACAGTGTTAGAATGTAGTACGGTGCTCCACAGTTTGGCACTCAGTGCCAAATGGCAGCAAAGTGCTCCCCAGTGTGGTTTACAATGCAAGAGGGCAGCATAGTGCTCCCCAGTGTAGTATACTTTTTCAGAGGGCAGCACGGTGCTCCGCCAATGGAGTATACAATGCCAGAGGGCAGCACTGTGCTCCCCAAGTGTGATAAGAGCATCACGGTACTCCCCAATGTGGTATACAGTGTCAAATGGCAGCAAAGAGCTCCCCCAGTGTGGTATAGAGCGCCAGATGGTAGCACAGTGCTCCCCAGTGTGGTATACAGCGCCAGAGGGCAGCACAGTGCTCCCTAGTGTGTTATATAGTGTCAGACGGCAGCATGTTGCTCCCACTTCTGGTATACAGTGCCAGAGGGCAGCACGGTGCTCATCATTGTGTTATACAGTGTCAGAGGGCAGCACGCTGCTCCTCAGTGTGGTATACTATGCCAGAGGGCAGCACAGTGCTCCCCAATGTGGTATACAGTGCGAGATGACAGCATGGTGCTCCCATCTGTGGTATACAGTGCCAGAGGACAGCGTGGGGTTCCCGCAGTGAGGTATACAGTGCTTGAGGACAGTATGGTGGTCCTCAGTGCGGTATACAGTGGCGAAGGGTAGTTTGGTGCTTTTCAGTGTGGTATACATTGCCAAACTGTAGCACATTGCTGCCACGGTGTAGTATACAGTGTCAGAGGGCAGCACAGTAGTCCCCGGTGTATAATACGGTGCCAGAGGGCAGGACAGGGCTCTCTAGTGTGGTATACAGTGTCAAAGGGCATCACAGTGCTCCCCGGTATGGTATACATCGCTAGAGGGCAGCTCAGTGCTCCCTAGTGTGGTGCACAGTGTCAGAGGGTAGCACAGTGCTCCCCATTGTGGTACACATTGTCAGAGATTAGCACGGTACTCCCGTTGTGTGATATAGAGTGCCAGACGGCAGCAAAGTGTTTCTTAGTGTGGTATACAGTATCAAATGGCAACACGTTGCTCCAATGTGTGGTATACAGTGCCAGAGGGCAGCACGGTATTCATCATTGAGGTATACAGTGCCAGAGGGCAGCACGGAGCTCCCCAGTGTGGTATACAATGGGAGCATGGTGCTCTCCAGTGTATTATATAGTACCAGAGGGCATCACGGAGCTCCCCAGTGTGGTATACAATGCCAGATGGCAACATGGTGCTCTCCAGTGTATTATATAGTGCCAGAGGGCAGTAATATGCTCCACCAATGTGGAACACTGTGTTACAGGGCAGCATGGTGCTCCCAAAGTGTGGTATACAATGTTAAAATGTGGTACGGTGCTCCCCAGTTTGGTATATAGTGCCAGAGGGCAGCACAGTGCTCCCCAGTGTAGTGTGCCGTTTCAGAGGGCAGCACGGTGCTCCGCCAATGGTGTATGCAATGCCAGAGGGCAGCACAGTGATCCCCAGCGTTGTATACTGTTTCAGAGGACAGCACGGTGCTCCGCCAATGGGGTATACAATGCCAGAGGGCAGCACAGTGCTTCCGAATGTAGTATACTGTTTCAGAGGACAGCACGGTGCTCCGCCAATGGGGTATACAGTGCCAGAGGGCAGCACTGTGCTCCCCAAGTATGGTATACAGTGTCATTGAGCAGCAAAGTGCTCCCCGGTGTGGTGTATAGTGTCAAAGGGCAGCACAGTGCTCCCCCACTGAGATATGCAATGCTACAGGTCAGCATGGTGCTCTCTAAGTGTAGTATACAGTGTCAGAGAGCAGTACAGTGCTCTTAGGTGTGGTATACAGCGCCAGAGGGCAGCACAGTCCTCCCCAGTGTGGTGTACAGTGTCAGAGGGTAGCACAATGCTCCCCAGCGCCAAAGGACAGCACACTGCTCCCCAGTATGTTGTACAGTGTCAGAAGGCAGCACGGTGCTCCCTCTTTGAGATATACAATGCTACGGGGCAGCATGGTGTTCCCTCAGTGTGGTATACAGTGTCAGAGGGCAGGACAGTGCTCCTCCGGTGTGTTATACAGCACCAAAGGGCAACACAGTGCTCCCAAGTGTGGTTTACAGTGTCAAAGGGCAGTACGGTGCTCCTCAGTGTGGTATACGGTGCCAGAGGGTAGCACAGTACTCCTCAGTGTAGTATACATTGCCAGAGGCTAGCACAGTACTCCCCTAGTGTGGTATAGAGTGCCAGAGGGCAGCATAGTGCTCCCCAGTGTGTTATACGGTGTCAGACGGCAGCATGTTGCTCCCCTTTATGATATACAGTGCTAGAGGGCATTACGGTGCTCATCATTGTGTTATACAGTGTCAGAGGGCAGCACGGTGCTCCTCAGTGTGGTATACTATGCCAGTAGGCAGCACAGGGCTCCCCCAATATGGTATATAGTGCCAGAAGACAGCATGATGCTCCCATCTGTGGTATACAGTGACAGAGGACAGCATGGGACTCCCTCAGTGTGGTATACAGTGCAAGAGGGCTGCATGGTGGTCCTCAGTGCGGTATACAGTGGCGAAGGGTAGTATGGAGCTTTGCAGTGTGGTATACATTGCCAAACTGTAGCACAGTGCTCACCCGGTGTGGTATACAGTGCCAGAGGGCAGCACAGTAGTCCCCGGTGTGGAATACGGTGCTAGAGGGCAGGACAGGGCTCCCTAGTGTGGCATACAGTGTCAGAGGGCAGCACAGTGCTCCCTGGTATGGTATACAGCTCTAGAGGGCAGCACAGTGTTCCCCAGTGTGGTGCACAGTGTCAGAGGGTAGCATGGTGCTCCCCAGTGTGGTATACAATGTGAGAGGGTAGCACAGTGCTCCCCATTGTGGTACACATCGTCAGAGGTTAGCACGGTACTTTTCTTGTGTGGTATAGAGTGCCAGAGGGCAGCACTTAGCTCCCCAGTGTGGTATACAATGCCAGATGGCAGCATGGTGCTCTCCAGTGTGGTATATAGTACCAGAGGGCAGCAATATGCTCCACTAATGTGGTACACTGTGTTTCAGGGCAGCATGGTGTTCCCAAAGTGTGTTATACAGTGTTAGAATGTAGTACGGTGCTCCCCAGTTTGGTATACAGTGCCAGAGGGCAGCACCGTGCTACCCAGTGTAGTATAATGTTTCAGAGGGCAGCAGGGTGCTCTGGCAATGGGGTGTACAATGCCAGAGGGCAGCACTGTGCTCCCCAATTATGGTAAACAATGTCATAGAGCAGCACGGTGCTCCCAAGTGTGGTATACAGTGTCATATGGCAGCAAAGTGCTCCCCCCGTGTTGTGTACAGCACCAGAAGGCAGCACAGTGCTTCCGCAGTGTGGTATACTGTTTCGGAGGACAGTGCAGTGTCCCCCAGTGTGGTATACAGTGCCAGAGGGCAGCACAGTGCTCCCCAGTGTAGTATACTGTTTCAGAGGGCAGTATGGTGCTCCACCAGTGTGGTATACAATACCAGAAGGCAGCACTGTGCTCCCCAATTGTGGTATATAGTGTCATAGAGCAGCAGGGTGATCCCCAGTGTGGTATACAGTGTCAGAGGGCAGCACGGTTCTCCGCAGTGTGGTATACACTTTCAAAGGGTAGCACAGTGCTCCTCAGTGTGGTACATATTGCCAGAGGCTAGCACAGTACGCCCCTCGTGTGGTATAGAGTGCCAGAGGGCAGCACAGTGCTCCCCAGTGTGTTATATAGTGTCAGACGGCTGCATATTGCTCCCCTTTGTGGTATACTATGCCAGAGGGCAGCACAGTGCTCCCCCAATGTGGTATACAGTGCAAGAAGACAGCATGGTGCTCCCATATGTGGTATACAGTGACAGAGGGCAACCTGGGGCTCCCTCAGTGTGGTATACAGTGCCAGAGGGCACCATGGTGGTCCCCAGTGCGGTATACAGTGGCAAAGAGTAGTATGGAGCTTTTCAGTGTGGTATACATTGCCAAACTGTAGCACAGTGCTCCTCAGTGAGGTATGCAGTGCCAGAGGGCAGCACAGTAGTCACCGGAATAGAATACGGTGCCAGAGGGCAGGACAGGACTCCCTAGTGTGGTATACAATGTCAGAGGGCATCACAGTGCTCCCCGGTATGGTACAGCGCCAGAGGGCAGCACAGTGCTCCCCAGTGTGGGATACAGTGTCAGAGGGTAGCATGATGCTCCCCAGTGTGGTATACAGTGTCAGACGGCAGCACAGTGCTCCCCAGTGTAGTATACTGTTTCAGAGGACAGCACGGTGCTCCACCAGTGTGGTATACAATGCCGGAGGGCAGCACTGTGCTCCCCAAGTGTGGTATACAGTGTCATAGAGCAGCAGGGTGCTCCCCAGTGTGGTATACAGTGTCAGAGGGCAAGAAAGTGCTCCCCTAGTGTGGTATACAGCGCCAGAAGGCAGCACAGTGATCCCCAGTGTGGTATATAGCGCCAGAGGGCAGCACAGTGTCCCCCGGTGAGATATACAGTACCAGAGGGCAGCACAGTGTTCCCCCACTGAGATATACAATGCTACAGGTCAGCATGGTGCTCTCTAAATGTGGTATACTGTGTCAGAGGGCAGCACAGTGCTCCTAGGTGTGGTATACAGTGCCAAAGGGCAGGATAGTGCTCCCCAGTGTGATGTAGTGTCAGAGGGTAGCACAGTGCTCCTCAGTGTGGTATACAGCGCCAAAGGGCAGCACAGTGCTCCCCAGTGCTCCCCAGTGTGGTATACAGTGTCAGAGGGCAGCAAGGTGCTACCCCTCTGAGATATACAATGCTGCGAGGCAGCATGGTGCTCCCTCAGTGTGGTATACAGTGTCAGATGGTAGCACAGTGCTCCTAGGTATGGTATACAGTGCCAAAGGGCAGGATAGTGCTCCCCAGTGTGGTGTATAGTGCTCTTCAGTGTGGTATACAGCGCCAAAGTGCAGAACAGTCCTCTCCAGTGTGGTTTAAAGTGTGAGAGGGCAGCACTGTGCTCCCCAATGTGGTATTCAGTGTTAGAGGCTAGCACAGTACTCCCCTAGTGTGGTATACAGTGTGGTATACGGTAAACAGTGTGGTACACATTGCCAGAGGCTAGCACAGTACTCCGCTAGTGTGATATTGAGTGCCAGAGGGCAGCACAGTGCTCCCTAGTATGTTATATAGTGTCAGACGGCAGCATGTTGCTCCCCTTTGTGGTATACAGTGCCAGAGGGCAGCACGGTGCTCATCATTGAGTTATACAGTGCCCGAGGGCAGCACGGTGCTCCTCAGTGTGGTATACTATGCCAGAGGGCAGCACAGTGCTCCCCCAATGTGGTATACAGTGCCAGAAGACAGCACGGTGCTCCCATCTGTGGTATACAGTGACAGAGGACAGCATGGGGCTCCCTCAGTGTGGTATACAGTGCCAGAGGGCAACATGGTGGTCCCCAGTGCGGTATACAGTGGCGAAGGGTAGTATGGAGCTTTTCAGTGTGGTATACATTGCCAAACTGTAGCACAGTGCTCCCCCGGTGTGGTATACAGTGCCAGAGGGCAGCACAGTAGTCCCCGGTGTAGAATACGGTGTCAGAGGGCAGGACAGGACTCCCTAGTGTGGTATACAGTGTCAGAGGGCATCACAGTGCTCCCTGGTATGGTATACAGCTCTAGAGGGCAGCACAGTGCTCCGCAGTGTGGTGCACAGTGTCAGAGGGCAGCACAGTGCTCCCCAGTGTGGTGCACAGTGTCAGAGGGTAGCATGGTGCTCCCCAGTCTGGTATACAATGTTAGAGGGTAGCACAGTGCTCCCCATTTTGGTACACGGTACTTTTCTTGTGTGGTATAGAGTGCCAGACGGCAGCACGGTGTTTCCCAGTGTGGTATATAGTACCAGAGGGCAGCAATATGCTCCACCAATGTGGTACTCTGTGTTACAGGGCAGCATGGTGCTCCCAAAGTGTGGTATACAGTGTTAGAATGTAGTACGGTGCTCTCCAGTTTGGTATACAGTGCCGGAGGGCAACACGGTGCTGCCTAGTGTAGAATACAGTGCCAGAGATCAGTTCCGTGCTCCCCCAGTGAGATATAAAATCCTAGAGGCCAACACAGTGGTATAAAGTACCAGAGGGCAGCACAGTCCTCCTCAGTGTGGTATACAGTGCCAGAGGGCAGGACGGTGCTCTCCTCGTGTGGTGTACAGTACTAGAGGGCAGCATGGTGATCCCCAAGTGTAATATATAGTGCTTGAGGGGAGCACGGTGCTCGCCAGTGTGGTATATAGTGTCAGAATGCTGCACGGTGCTCCCCAGTGTGGTGTACAGTGCCAAAGGGAAGCACAGTGGTCCCATAGTGTGGTATACAGTGTCAGAGGGCTGCACGGTGCTTCCCAGTGTGGTGTACAGTGCCAAAGGGCAGCACAGTGGTCCCATAGTGTGGTATACAGTATCAGAGGGAAGCATGGTGCTTTCCAGTATGGTATTCAGTGCCAGAGGACAGCGCAGTGCTACCCCAGTGTGGTATACGATGCCGGAGAATAGTGCGGTGCTCTCCTAGTGTGCTATACAGTGCCAGAAGGGAACGCGGTGCTCCTTCAGTGTGATATACAATGCTATAGGGGAGCATGGTGCTCTCTAATCTGGTATACAGTGGCAGAGGGCACCGCGGTGCTCCCCAGTATGGTACACAGTAATGGAGGGCAGCACGGTGCTCCAACAAAGTGGTATACAGTGTCAGAGGGCAGCATGATGCTCCCCCAGTGTAGTATACAGCGTCAGAGGGCAGCACGATGCTCCGCCAGTGTGGTATACAGTGTCAGCGGGAAGCATGGTGCTCCCCAATGTGATATACAGTGTCAGAAGGAGGCACATTGCCTACTAGTTTGATATACAGTGTCAAAGGGCAGTGCAGTGTGGCCCAATGTGTTATACAGTGCCATAGGGCAGTACAGTGGTCCCCCAGTGTGGTATACAGTGCCAGAGGACAGCACGGTTTTCTCTCAGTGTTGTATACAGTGTATACGGCAGCATGGTGCTCACCAGTTCCAGAGGGCAGTACGGTGCTCCCAGTGTAGTATACAGTGGCGGAGGGTAGCACGGTGGTCCCCAGTATGGTATACAATGCCAGTGGGCAACACGGTGCTGCCTAGTGTGAAATACAGTGGCAGGGCGCAGCACGGTGTCCTCCAGTGAGATATACAATGCTAAATGGCAGCATGGGGCTCCCTTAGTGTGGTATACAGTGCTAGAGAGCAGCATGGTGCTCCTCAGCGTGGTATACAATGCTAGAAGGCAGCACGGTGTTCCCCCAGTGTGGTGCACAGTGCCAGAAGGCAGCATGGTGCTCCCTTGAGTGGTATACAGTGCCAGAGGGCAGCATGGTGCTCCCCTGCATGGTATACAATGCTAGAGGGCAGCACAGCGTTCCCCCAGTGTGGTATACAGTCGCCGAGGGTAGCACGATGCTCCCTCAATGTGGTATACAATGTAAGAGGGAGCACGGTGCTCCTTAGTGTGATATACAGTGCCAGAGGACATCACAGTGCTCCACAATGTAATATACTGTTTCAGAGGGCAGCACGGTGCTCCCCCAGTGGGGTATACCATACCAAAGATCAGCGCGGTACTCCCCAGTGTGGTATACATTGCCAGACTGCAGCACAGTGCACCTTGGTATGGTATACAGTGTCAGACGGCAGCACGGTGGTCACCAGTGTAGTATACTGTGGCGGAGGGTAGCACGGTGCTTCATGAATGTGTTATACAGTGTTAGAGGGCAGCACGGTGCTCCCCAGTGTGGTATACATTGCCAAAGGGCGGCACAGTGTTCCCCAGTGTGGTGTACACTGCCAGAGGACAGCACAGTGCTCCCCAATGTGGTATACTGTTTGGGAGAGGAGCACGGTGCTTCCCCGTGTGGTTTAGATAACAGATGGCAGCACGGTGCTCCCCAGTGTAGTATAAATTGTCACAGGACAACACATTGCTCCCCAGTGTGGTATACAGTGCCAAAGGGCAGCACAGGGCTCCCCAGTGTGATATACACTGCCAGAGGACAGCACAGTGCTCCCTAATGTGGTACACTGTTTTAGAGGGGAGCACAGTGCTCCCCAGTGAGGTATACAATGCCAGAGGGCAGCATGGTGCTCCCCAGTGTGATATACATTGCCAAATTGCAGCATAGTGCTTCCCATGTGTGGTATACATTACCAGAGGGTAACACAGCGCTCCCCCAATGTGGTATACAGTACCACAGCACAGCACAGTGCTTAATAGTGTGGTATACAATGTTAGAGGGCAACACAGTGCTCCCCAGTATGTTATACATTGCCAGACTGCTGCACAGTACTTACTCGGTGTGGTATACAGTGTCAGGGTGCAGCAAGGTGCTCCCCTTTGCGGTATACAGTGCCAGAGTGCATTACAGTGATCCTCAGTGTGGTGTATAGTTTAAGAGGGCAGCACGGTGTTCTGTCAGTGTGGTATACAGTACTAGACGGCAGCATGGTGCTCCCCAGTGTGGTATACAGTGGCATAGGGTAGCACGGTGGTCCCCTACTGTGGTATACAATGCCCGAGGACAATGCGGTGCTGCCTAATGTGGAATACAGTACCAGGGAGCAGCACGCTGCTCCCCCAGTGACATATACAATGCTAGAGGACAGTATTGGGCTCCCTCAGTGTGGTATAATGTACCAGAGGGCAGAATGGTGTTTCCTCAGTGAGGTATACAGTGCCAGACGGCAGCATGATGCTCCCGTGTGTGGTAAACAGTGCCAGAGGGTAGCACGGTGGTGCCCAGTGTGGTATACAGTAGGGGAGGGTAGTACGGTGCTCCCCAGTGTGATATCAGTGCCAAAGGACAGCACAGTGCTCCCCTGTGTAGAATACTGTTTCAGTGGGCAGCACGGTGCTCCCCTGTGTAGAATACTGTTTCAGTGGGCAGCACGGTGCTCCCTCAGTGTGGTATATAATGCCAGAGGGCAGCACGGTGCTCTCAGGTGTGGTATAAAGTGTCAGAGGGCAGCATAGTTCTTCCCAGTGTGGTATACAGTGTCAGAGGTCAGCAAAGCGCTCTCCCAGAGTGGTATACAGCTCCAGAAGTCAGCATGGTGCTCCCTTGTGCGGTATGCAGTGCCGGAGGGCAGCATGGGGCTCCCTTAGTGTGGTATACAGTGCCAGAGGGCAGCACAGTGGTCTCCAGTGTAGTATACAGTGGCGGATGGTAGCACGGTGCTCCATTTGTGTTATACTGTGTTAGAGGGCAGCACGGTGCTCCCTAGTATTGTATAAAGTGCCAAGGGCAGCACACTGCTCCCCACTGTGATATACAGTGCCAGGGGACAGCACAGTGCTCTCCAGTGTGGTATACAATGTCAGAGGGTAGGACGGTGCTCCCAAGTGTGGTATACATTACCAGAGTGCAGCAAAGTGCTTCCCCAGTGTGGTATACAGTGCCGTAGGGCAGCATAGTGCTCCCCCAGCTTGGTATACAGTGCCAGAGGGCAGCACTGTGCTCCCCAGTGTGGTATACAATGCCAGAGTGCAGCACGGTGCTCCCCAGTGTGGTATATAGTGCCAGAAGGCAGCATGGTGCTCCCTTTGTGTTGTATGCAGTGGCGAAGGGTAGCACTGTGCTCGATCAATGTGGGATACATCGTCAGACGCAGCACGATGCTCCTCAGTGTGATATACAGTGGCAGAGGGCAGCACGGTGATCCCCAGTGTGATATACAGTGCCAGAGGGCAGTACGGTGCTCTCTAGTTTGGTATATAGTGTGAGAGGGCAGCACGGTGCTGCCCCAGTGTGGTGCACATTGCCAGAGGGCAGAACATTGGTACCCAAGTATGGTATACTTTACCAGAGGGTAGCACGGTGTTCCCCCAGTGTGATATAAAGTGACAGAGGGTAACATTGTGCTTCCCAGTTTGTTATATAGTGTCAGATGGGAAGCATGGTGCTTCCCAGTCGGGTATACAGTGCCAGATTGCAGCGCAGTGCTACCCCAGTGTGATATACAATGCCATAGGGCAGCACGGTGCTGCTCTAGTGTGCTATACAGTGCCAGAAGGGAGCACGTTGCTCCCCCAGTGTGATATACAACTCCAGAGGGCAGCATAGTTTTTGCTAGTGGTATACAGTGTTAGAGGGCAGCTTGGTGCTCCTCAAATGTGGTATGTAGTGCCAGAGAAAAGTACGGTATTCCCCAGTGTGGTATACACTGCCAGAGGGCAGCACTGTCCTCCGTCAATGTGGTATAGTGCCAGTATGGTGCTTCCCAGTGTGGTATACAGTTTTAGAGGGTGGCATTGTGCCTGCCCCAGTGTTGTATACAGTGTCAGAGAGCAGCACAGTGCTCTCCAGTGTCGTATACCTGCCAGAGGGGACCATATTGCTCCCCAGTGTGGTGTACAACAATAGAATACAGCACGGTGTTCCCAGTGTGATATACAGTGCCAGAGGGCAGCATAATGCTACGCCAGTGTGGTATCAATGCCATAGGGCAGCACGGTACTCCCCTAGTTTGGTATAAAGGGCCAGAGGGAAGCACGGTGCTCCCCAGTGTGGTATACAGTGGTAGAGGGCAGCACGGTGCTTCCCCAGTGTGGTATACAGTGGCAGAGGGCAGCACAGTGCTCCCCTAGTGTGGTATTAAGTGCCAGAGGACAACATGGTGCACCTCAGTGTGGTATACACTTCCAGAGTGCAGCACGATGCTCTCCAGTGTGGTATACAATGCCAGAGGGCAGGACGGTGCTTTCCAGTGTAGTATACAGTGCCAGTGGGCAACACTGTGATACCTCTGTGTGGTATACAATTCCAGAGGGCAGCACAGTGCTCCCACAGTGTGATACACAGTGGCAGAAGGCAGCATGATGCACCCCCAGTGTGGTATAGTGTCATAGGCAGCAAGGTGCTCCCCCAGCGTGGTGCACAGTGTTAGATGGTTGTGCGGTGCTCCCCAGTTTGGTATACAGTGTCAGATAGTAGCATGGTGCTGCCAGAGTATGGGATAAAGTGCCATGGAACAGCACAGTGCTCCCCAGTGTGGTATACATAGCCAGAGGGTAGCACAGTGCTCCCCAGTGTGTTATACAGTGTCAGAGGGCAGCACGGTGTTCCACAGTGTGGCATACAGTGCCACAGGGCAGGACGTTGGTTTCGAGTGTGGGATACAATGCGAGAGGCCACCACGGTATACAGTGCAAGAGGGCAGCACAATGCTCCTTCAGTGTAGTATACAGTGTCAGATCGCACCAGTGTGGTGAACAGTGCCAGAGGGTAACACGGTGCTCCCCAGTGTGGAATACAGTGCCAGAGGTCAGCATGGTGCTCCCCTAAAGTGGTATATAGTGTCAGAGAGCGCCGCGGTGTAGTGCGAGTGTCGTATACGGCGCCAGAGGGCTGCACAGTGTTCCCGTAGTGTGATATATAGTGTCGGAGGGCAGCACGGTGCTTCACTGTATGATATACATTGTGAGAGGGCAGGACGTTGATGGCAGAGGCCATCACGGTGCTCTCCAAGTTCCGCACATAGTGCAAGAGGGCAGCACGGTGCTCCCTCGTGTGATATACAGTGCCGGAGGGCAGAACAGTGCTCCCCCAGTGTGGTATATAGTGTCAGACTGCAGGCAGTGATTCCCAGTGTGGTATACAGTGCTAGAGGGCAGGACGTTGATCCCGAGTGTGGTATACAGTGCCAGAGGCCATCACGGTACTCGCCACGTTCCGTACACAATGCACGCGGGCAGCACGGGGCTCCCCAGTGGGTGCACAGTGCCATAGGGCCATAGGGCAGCACAATGCTCACCCAGTGTAGTATACAGTGCCAGATCGCAGCACTGTGCTTACCAGTGTGGTATACAGTCCTGAGAGGTAACATGGTGCTTTCCACTGTGGAATACAGTGCCGGACTGCAGTGTGTTAGAAGTCAGCTTGGTGCTCGCCCAGCATGGTATACGGTGTCATGGAGCAGCATGGTACTAATCAGTGTTGTATATAGTGTCAAGGGGCAGCATGGTGCTCCCCAGTGTGGTATATAGTGCCATAAGGCAGCAGAATGCTTCCTAATGTGGTATACAGTGCAAGGGGCAGTACGATGCTCCCCTATGATGGTATACAGTGCTAGATTGCAGTACGGTGCCCACCAGTGTGTTATATAGTGCCAGGCGGTAGCATGATGCTCCCCAGTGTGGTACACAGTGTCAGAGAGCAGCATGATGCTCCCCCAGTGTGGTATACAGTGAAAGAGGTATCACGGTGCTCCCCAGTGTGATACACAGTGTCAGAGGGCAACACGGTGCTGCCTCTGTGTGGTACACAGATTCGGAGGGCAGCACAATACTCCCTCAGTGTGATACAAAGTGTGAGGGGCAGCACGATGCACCCCTCGTGTGTTATACAGTGTCATAGGGCAAGACGATGCTGCCTCAGTGCGGTATAATGTTCCAGAGGGCAGCACATTGCTCACCAGTGTGTTATAACGTGTCAGAGGGCAGTATGGTGCTCTTCGTGTGGTACACAGTGTCTTAGAGCAGCCCGGTGCTCCCATATATGGTATACAGCGTTAGAGAGGAGCATGGTGCTGCATGAATATGGGATACAGTGCTAAAGGGCAGCACAGTGCTTCCCCAGTGTGGTATACAGTGTCAGAGGACAGAACGGTGCTTCACAGTGTGGTATACAGTGACAGAGGGCAACACGTTGATTCCGAGTGTGGTATACAGTGCCAGAGGCCATCACCGTGCTCTCCAAGTTCCGTATACAGTGTAAGAGGGCAGTATGGTGCTCCCAAGTGAGGTACTCAGTGCCAGAGGGCAGCACAGTGCTCCCCCAGTGTAGTATATAATGTTAGAGGGCTGCAAGGTGCTGCCTTAGTGTGATATTCTGTGCCAGAGGGCAGCACGGTGCAACTCCAGTGTGATATATGGTGCTAGAGGGAGGAATGGGGCTCCCTCAGTGTGGCATAGTGTCAGAGGGCAGCACGGTGCTCTCCAGTGTGGTATACAGTGCCAGAGGGCAGCATGATGCACTTAGAGTGTGGTACAAAGTGTCAGAGGGCATCACTGTGCTCTATAGTATGGCGTACAGAGTCAGAGAGCAGCATGATGCTGCCTGAGTATGGGATACATTGCCAAAGGGCATGACGGTGCTTCCCAGTGTGGTATACAGTGCCAGAGGGCAGGACGTTGATCCCGAGTGTGGTATACAGTGCCATATGCCATTAGGGTACTCTCCAAGTTCCGTATACAGTGCAAGTGGTTAGCACGTTACTCCCCATTGTGGTACACAGTGCCAGAGGGCAGCACAATGCTCAACCAGTGTGGTGTACTGTGCCAGATCGCAGTATCATGCTCACTAGTGTGGTATACAGTCTTGGAATGTGGCACAGTGCTTCCCAGTGTGGAATACAGTGCCAGAATGCAGCATGGTGCTCCATCAGTATGGTAGATAGTGCTAGAGGGCAGGACAGGTCTCCATCAATGTATCATATAGTGTCAGAGGGCAGAATGGTGCTCATCAGTGTGGTATACACTACCAGAGGGCAGCACGGTGCTCTCCAGTGTTAGAAGTCAGCTTGGTGCTCACCCAGTGTTGTATACAGTGTCATGGGGCAACATGGTGCTCCTTTAGTGTTGTATACAGTGTCAGAGGGAAGTACAAATCTCCCCAAGTTCGTCATACAGTGGAAAATGGCAGCATAGTGCTCTTCAGTGTGGTATACACTGCCAGAGGGCAGCACAATGCTCCCCCAGTGTGTTATACAGTGCCAGATCACAGCACGATGCTCACCAGTGTGATATATAGTACAAGACTGTGGCACGGTACTCCCCAGTGTGGTATAAAGTGCCAGAGAGCAGCATGATGCTCCCCCAGTGTGCTATACAATGTTAGAGGGCAACACGGTGCTGCCTCAGTGTTATATACAGTTCCAGAGGGCAGCACAGTGCTCCCTTAGTGTGGTACACAGTGGGAGAGGGTAGCACAGTGCACGCTTCGTGTGGTATACAGTGTCATAGGGCAGTACCGTGCTCCCCAGTATGATACACAGTGTCAGAGAGCAGCATGGCGCATCCTGGGTATGGGATATAGTGCCAGTGGGCAGAACAGTGCTTCTCCGGTGTCATAGGGCAGCACGGTGCTCCACAGTGTCCTGAGTATGGGATATAGAGCCAGTGGGCAGAACAGTGCTCCTCCGGTGTGGTATACAGTGTCATAGGGCAGCATGGTGCTCCACAGTGTGATATACAGTGCCAGAAGGCAGGACTTTGTTTCCCAAGTTTCATATACAATTCAAGAGGGCAGCTCGGTGCTTCCCAGTGTGGTATACAGTGCCAGAGAGCAGCACAGTGATCCACAGTGTGGTATACAGTAGCCATAGGGCAAGGACGTTGATCCCGAGTGCGGTATACAATGACAGAGGTCATCACGGTGTTCTCTAAGTTCCGTATACAGTGCCAGAGGGCAGTACGATGCTCCCCTAGTGTGGTATATAGTGCCAGATCGCAGCACGGTGCTCGCCAATGTGGCATAAGGTGTTAGAGGGTAGTACGGTGTTCCCGAATGCGGAATACAGTGAAAGAAGGGAAGTATAGTGCTCCCCTAAAGTGGCATATAGTGTCAGAAGGCATCATGGTGCTCCCCAGTGTGGTATACAGCGTAAGAGAGCAGCATGGTGTTATGCGAGTGTCGTATAAGGTGCCAGAGGGCAGCACAGTGCTCCTCCAGTGTGGTATACAATATCAGAGGGCAGCAAGTTGCTCCCCAGTGTGGTATACAATGCCAAAGGGATGGACGGTGCTCTGCAGTGTGTTATACAGAGCCAGAGGGCAGAACGATGCACCCCCAGTGTGGTATACAGTATCATAGGGCAGCATGGTGATCCCCCAGTGTGGTACAAAGTGTCAGAGGGCAGCACAGTGCTCCCCAGTAAGGTATACATTGTCAGAGAGCAGCGTGTTGCTGCCTGAGTATGGGACACCATGCCAGAGGGGAGCACAGTGCTCCCTAAGTGTGGTATACAGTGTCAGAGGGCAGCACGGTGATGCCTTACTGTCGTATACAGTGCCGGATGGCAGCCCAGTGCTCCCCCAGTGTGGTATAAAGTGCCAGAGGACAGCACGGTGCATCCCCAGTGTGGTATACAGTGTCAGGGTGCAGCATGGGGCTCCCTCAGTGTGGTTTACGGTGCCAGAGGGCAGAACGGTGCTTCCCAGTGTGGTATACAGTGCCACAGGCCAGCATGATGCTCCCCCAGTGTTGTATACAGTATCACAAACAGCACAGTGCTTACCAGTGTGATATACAGTACCAGAGGGCAGCATGGTGCTCACCAGTGTAGCATACAGTGCCAGACGGTAGCACTTGTGCTCCCCAGTGTGGTACTCAGTGTCAGAGGGCAACACGGTACTGCCTCAGTGTGGTACACAGTGCCAGAGGGTAGCACGGTGCTCCCCAGTGTGGTATACAGTGCCACAGGCCAGCATGATGCTCCCCCAGTGTTGTATACAGTGTCACAAACAGCACAGTGCTTCCCAGTGTGATATACAGTACCAGAGGGCTGCATGGTGCTCACAAGTGTAGTATGCAGTGCCAGACGGTAGCACTTGTGCTCCCTAGTGTGGTACTCAGTTCCAGAGGGCAGCAAAGTGCTCTCCCAGTATGGTACACAGTGCCAGAGGTTAGCACAGGTGCTCCCCAGTGTGGTATACACTGTCAGAGGGCAGCACAGTGCTCCACAATATGGTATACAGTGCCAGAGGTCATCACAGTGTTCTCCAAGTTCCGTATTCGGTGCAGGAGGGCAGCACATTTCTCCCCTAGTGTGGTATACAGCTCCACATCGCAGCACGGTGCTCACTAGTATGATATACAGTACGAAAGGGTAGCACGGTGCTCCCCAGTGTGGAATACAATGTGCCAGAGGGCAGCATGGTGTTCCCTCAGTGTGATATATAGTGTCAGAGGGGAGAGCAGTGCTCCACCAAGATGGTATACGGTGTCAGAGGGCAGTATGGTGCTCTCCAAAGTGGTATATAGTGACAGAGGGCAGCATGGTGCTCCCTCAGTGTGGTAGATAGTGCTAGGGGCAGGACAGATCTCCACCAATGTGGTATATAGTGTCTGAGGGAAGGACGGTGCTCATCAGTGTGGTATAAATTGTCAGAGGGCAGCATTGTGCTCCCCAGTGGTATACAGTGTTAGAAGTCAGCTTGGTGCTCCCCCAGTGTGTTATACAGTGTCATAGGGCAGCATGGGCCTCCTTTAGTGTTGTATAGAGTGCCAGAGGTCAGCACAGTGCTCTCCAGTGTGGTATACAGTTCCAGGAGGCAGCACAATGCTCCCTCAGTATGATATACAGTGTCAGATCGCAGCACCGTGCTCACCAGTTTGGTGTACAGTGGCAGAGATGATGCTTCCTCCGTGTGGTATGAAGTGTTAAGAGATATCACGTTGTTCCCCATTGTGGTATACAATTCCTGAGGGTGCACAGTGCTCCCTCAGTGTGGGAGATAGTGGCAGAGGGCGGCTCGATGCACTCCCAGTGTGGTATACAGTGTCTGAGGGCAGCACTGTGCTCCACAGTGTGGTTTACAGTGCCAGAGAGCACGACGGTAATCCCAAGTGTGGTATACAGTGCCAGAGGTCATCACGGTGCTCTCGAAGGTTGGTATACAGTGCAAGAGGGCAGCATAATGCTCCGCCAGTGTGGTATTCAGTGCCAGATCGCAGCATGGTGCTCACCAGTGTGGTATATCGTGCAAGAGGGTTGTACGGTGCTCCACAGTGTGGAATGCAGTGCCAGAGGGCAGTATAGTGCTCCCACAGTGTGGTGTATAGTGCTATAGGTCAGGACAGTGCGCCACCAATGTGATATACAGTGTCAACGAGCAGCATGGTGCTCACCCAAAAGTGGCATATAGTGTCAGAGAGCAACACGGTGCTCCCCAGTGTGGTATACAGTGTCAGAGATCAGCACGGTGTTGTGCTAGTGCATACTGTGCCAGAGGGCAGCACATTGCTCCCCCAGTGTGGTGTACAGTGTCAGAGGGCAGAACGGTGCTGTCCAGTATGGTATACAGTACCACACGGTGCTCCTCAATGCTGTATACAATGCCAGAAGGGAGGACGATGCACACCCAGGGTGGTATACTGTGTCATAGGGGAGCATGGTTGCTCCCTAATGTGGTACAAACTGTCAGAGGGCAGCACGTGCTCCATAGTATGTTATACAGTGTCAGAGATCATCATGGTGCTGCCTGAGTAGGGAATACAGTGCCAGAGGGTAGGGAGGTGCTCCCGCAGTGTGGCATACAATGTCAGAGGGACAGCACGGTGCTCCACAGTGTGGTATACAGTGCCAGAGGCCAGAACGTTGATCCCGAGTATGGTTTACAGTACCAGAGACCATCACGGTGCTCTCAAAGTTCGGTATTCAATGCATGTGGGCAGCACGGTACTCCCCAGTGTGGTGCGCAGTGCCAGAGAGCAGCGCAGTACACCCCAGTGTGGTATACACTGTCAGAGGCGAGAACGATGTTCTCCCAGTGTGGTATCGTAGCACGGTGCTCACCAGTGTGGTATATAGTGCCTGTGGGTAGTGCGGTGCTCCCCAGTATGGAATATAGTGCCAGAGTGCAGCATGGTGCTCCCTCAGTGTGGTATATAGTGCCAGAGGGCTGGAAAGTGCTTCACCAACGTGGTATACTGTGTCAGAGGGCAGCACGGTGCTCCTCAGTGTGGTATACAGTGTCGTAGAGCAGCACTGTGTTGTGCGAGTGTCAAATACGGTGCCAGGGGGCAGCACATTGCTTCCCAGTGTGGTATACAGTGTCAAAGGGTAGCACGGTGCTCCCTAGTGTGGTATACAGTGCCAGAGGGTACGTTGCTCCCCAGTGTAGTATACTGTGTCAGAGGAAAGCACGGTGCGCCCCAGTGTGGTATAACGTGCCAGAGGGCAGGACGGTAATACCGAGTGTGGTATTTAGTGCCAGAGGCCATCACGGTGCTCACCAAGTGCGGTATACAGTGCAAGAGGGCACCAAGGTGCTACTTAGTATTATATACCATGCCAGAGGGCAGCAAGATGCTCCCCTAGTGTGGTATACACTGCCAGATCGCAGCACAGTGTTCACCAGTGTAGTATGTAGTGCCAGAGGGTAGCACGGTGTTCCCAGTGTGGAATACATTGCCAGAGGGGAGTATGGTGCCCCCTTCAGTGTGGTATATAATGCCAGGGGGCAGAATAGTTCTCCACCAATGTGGTATACAGTGTCAGAGGGCAGAGTGGGGTACAGTGCGCCCCAGTTGGTATACAGTGTCAGAGAGCAGCAAGGTAATGTGGGAATGTCCTATATGGTGCCAGAGGGCAGCACAGTTCTCCCTAGTGTAGTATACAGTATCAGAGCATAGCATGGTGCTTTCCAGTGAGGTATACAGTGCCAAAGGGAAAGGCGGTGCTCCCCATTGTGGTATATACGGTGCCAGAGGGCAGAGCGATGCAACCCAAGTGAGGCATACAGTGTTATAGGGCAGCATGGTGCCCTCCTAGTGTGGTACAAAGTGTCAGAGGGCAGCAGGGTGCTCCCAATGTGGCATACAGTGCCAGAGAGTAGCATGGTGCTGCCCGAGTATGGGGTACAGTGCCGGAGAGCAGTACAGTGCTCCGCAGGGTGGTTTACAGTGTCAGAAGGCAACACGGTGCTCCCTAGTGCGGTATACAGTGCCAGAGAGCAGGACGTTGATCCTGAGTGTGGTATACAGTGCCAGATGCCATCAAGGTGCTCTCCAAGTTCGGTATACAGTGCAAGTGGGTAGCACTGTGCTTCGCAGTGTGGTACAGAGTGCCAGAGCTCAGCACGATGCTGCCCCAGTGTGGTATACAGTGCCAGAAGTCAGCTTGGTGGTCCCCAAGTGTGGTATACCGTGTCATAGGGCAGCATGGTGCCCCTTCAGTGTTATATACCGTGTCAGAGGGAAGTACGGTTTTCCCCAAGTTTGGTATACAGTGCAAAAGCACAGTACGGTGCCTCCCAGTGCAGTGTGGTATACTGTGCCAGGGGGCAACACAGTGCTCACCAGTATGGTATACAGTGCCAGAGGGTAATCCAGTGCTTCCTAGTGTGGTTTACAGTGCTTAGAGGCAGCATGGTGCTCCCCCAGTGTGATATGCAGTGCCAGACAACAGCATGGTCCTCCCCCAGTGTTTTATAAAGTGTCAGAGAGCAGCACGGTGCTCGCCAGTTAGTGCACAGTTTTAGGGGGCAGCCCCGTGCTGCTCCAGTGTGGTATACAGTGCCAGAAGGCGGCACAGTGCTCTCCTAGTGTGATAAACAGTGTCAGAGGACAACACGGTGCTATCTTAGTGAGGTATACAGAACTGGAGGATAGCACAGCGGTCTCTAGTGTGGTATACAGTGTTCTCCCCAATTCGGTATATAGTGCCAAGGGGCAGCACGGCGCTCCCCAGTATGGTATACTGTGCCAGAGGGCAGCATGGTGCTACCCTTTTGTGGTATACAGTGGCAAATGGCAGCACGATGCTCTCCAGTGTGGTATGCAGTGCCATTGGGCAGTACGGCGCTCCACCAATGTGGTATACAGTGCCAGAGGGCAGTACTGTGTTCCACTAATATGGTACATAGTGTCAGAGGGCAGCATGATTCTCCCTTAGAGTGCTATATAGTGTCAGAGAGCAGCACGCAGTTCCCAGCGTAGTATACAGTGGCAGAGGGCAGCCTCGTGCTGCCACATTGTGGTGTACAGTGATATAGGGCGGCACAGTGCTCCTCCAGGTGTCGTATACAGTGTCAGCGAGCAGCACGGTGCTCCTCAGTGTGGTATACAGTGCCAAAGGGCAGCACGGTGCTTCCCAGTGTGGTATACAATGCCAGAGTGCAGCACGGTGCTCCTTAGTGTGTTATACAGTGCCAGAGGGCAGTACCGTGTTCCACTGATGTGGTATACAGTGTCAGAGGGAACATGCTGCTCCCAAGTGTGGAATACAGTGTCAAACAGCACGATGCTGCCTCTGTGTGTTATACAGTGCCAGAAGGCAGGCAGTGTTCCCCTAGTGTGGTATTAAGTGCCAGAGGCCAGCACGGTGCTTCCTGAGTGTCGTATACAGTGCCAGAGAGCAGCACAGTTCTCCCCCAGTGTGGTATTCAGTGCTAGAGGGCAGCATGGTGTTCACCAGTGTGGTATACAGGGTCAGAGGGCAGCACAGTGCTCCCTAGTGAGGTATACAGTGCTAGAGGGCAGTACGGTGATCCCCTGTGGGGAGAGGTTAATAGAGAGGATGTACGTGTTAGAAGTAGAAGGGAAAGGGAGAAGGGAGAGACCAAATTAGAGCCTGAAGGATGGATTGAAAAAGTTTTTAAGTGCTCGGGGCCTGAGCCAGCAGGAGGGTGAAAGGCATTTAATGGCATAGAATTAGAGGGATGTGATATCTAGGGGGTAACGTGCATAAGAAACAGCCGGGAGAAACAATGGAAAGGTCTGGTGGGGCCTGGTTATGGATAGGGGCTATGGTTTCGGCGCACTGCACGCGACAGCTTGAGAATGGATGTGAACGAATGAGGCATATTTTTTTTCGTCTGTTGCAGGTGCTACCTCACTATCGCAGGAAAAGGCGAACAAATATGAAAGAGAAAAATATATTCATTCCTTTTTCTTGTAATTGCCCCAGGACCCCTTTATCCAGACGCTCCTACAGCTCCATGGCTGGCATATTTTCAGTAACAGGAAGATGAGATTGTATTCGGCGAGATTATATTCCGTTTCATCAAGAAGCGATGATACAGCATCGTATCTACATTCCTAACACTCCCTGTCTTTTCTCATTATACGTCACAAAATTCCATTAGAGAAGAGTGGAATAAGCTTTTAGCACCTAATTTCTGGTGCCCTGAGATGAGAAGACACTCTGTAGTCCCGCCTGTCTCTGCTGCCAACGAGTGGGAGGGTTCTGGGAGTCGGGAAACTGACCCCTCATAAGAGTCTAGGTTGCTCATGCTCTAGATGTTCTCGATGGGTTTTTCACCTTCATTTTTTTCATACTAGTTACACCATTTCCCACCAGACTGGTTCATCCAGTAAACTTCTCTCCATTCCCCACACTTCCACCTACGGCTGCCCATCTTAAACATTATCCCCATTGATATCGATGCCTGAATTAACTAAAATTCTCTTTTGATGTTTCGAGAGGACTATTGCCCCTCTAATGGTATCACTTTTGTTTGTACTAAGACTAAAGAAGTTATTGTTGCTGGAATGGAGGTATATACCATCTTTTCCTCTACGACTACCTCTTCTTCCAGTCTTCATAGCAGCCTTTTTTGTTCTTAGGCCATTTGAGACGAGAACTTGATAAATCAGATCTGGATAAAGTCTCCCCCCTTGACCTCATATTCACCTTTCGTCTCCTCACGAAATTACTTCATATAAATTGAGTGTGAGGATAATTGCTCTCTCATCCACATGAAGGTACCATCTCTCTCTTCCTATTGACAGATCTTTCTGGGCTTCAGTAAAAAGAATATATCTCTAACAAACTCTGTCCTGTTGAATTTCTTTCGCTTTTCTATTCCGAACATACTATTGCCGTTAGCCCGGATGGCAAAGCAACTCTTTTTCTGTTCTCGTTTCTTTAATTTCACCTGGAGTGATTCTGGCACAGCTTCTTCCACTGGAATTCCTCTTACTGATCCAATGTTCCTCACTAGAGTCTCCAGTCGTACAGTCCAAAAAGCGCTAATCTCCCTGGAAATCAACAAGACGTACAGACCAGATGGCATCCTTCGTCGTGCTCTGAAGGAATGTACCTCTGAACACACGACTGCATGTGCTTGCTCGTCTGTTTTTCTTCGCTCTGCAAATCATTTTCCAATTTTTCTCTTATTGGAAAACGTATGAGTATAGTCTAGCGTAAAGATTAAACGTTCTTACCCTTTCATTCCCTCCTCAGTGATTTAAATATCTTCAGAATCTTTGAATCTCTCATCAACTCCCGCTTCTTGAAGCCTTTTGAATCACGTTTCCCACTTATTGTCAGTATGGTTTTGTACGTTGAGGTCCACGGATGATATCCATGTCTATCTTGTCGATATCTGGTCATCTATCCGGAATCTCCTCCCTTTTTTACTTTCCATCTCCGCTCAGTTCAGTCGTATCTAGAGTTGTCCACACAGTTGTTTGTGGATCACATTCTCTGTGTTACCCCATCAGCAGCAGAGTTCCTCTGGTCTCGTCCCTTGTGCTGTTTCTTTCCTTTGTTAGTAATCTTTTTTCCCCATAACAGAATAAACAGATGCACTCATACACTGACGACTCAACAATGCATTCCCTCATTACGTACAAATCTACGTCATTTCTCTTCAAAACAAAATCTAAAAATTCAGATTTGCACATGATTTCCAGGCGAGGCAGTCGTAACCAAGTTATGTTTTCTGCCCATTTTTCTTTCTAAACCTTCCCACGTCTTTCCCATTTCCTCTGATGGCTCTTTAATTCCACCACTCAGCATTATAAACAACTTTGGTATCAAAAAATAGCCAAGATTGCATCCAAGAAAATGGGGTTTTGCTCAGACGACGAAGAGTCATTTCTTCTGAAGTTTGCTGTGGTTGCACAGAGGAATGATTTACCCTTATGTTGTAAACTCTTCTCACACTTTGGTCACTTTTTATTAGTCCTACGTACTTGATTGACAAAAGTCGAATCTGAATCAATCCAACATTGTTAATTCAGTCTGATTTCAGAGCTTACCCTACTGCTCTAAGCAGGAAAATATGTAATCTTTCCCCTCTTCTACAGCTATAACTTCATTTTTTTCCCTAGGTAACTGGCAGCATGTGTGTCCTGACCATGAGCTTTATCACATGATAATCACCAAGCCAGTGCATCACATGAATACTGTCTGGTCGCTGGCATCTCCTGAGGGGCCTTTGTGATGTCCATTTCTTTCTCATTAAGAGAAAACTTTAGAAGTCTTTGCATTCTCATGTTTTTCTTCCTTAGGATCTCTTACAGTTGTCGTATTCTCTACTCCTTTTCTTTGTCTTTATTCCTTTTCTGTGTCTCGTTTCATGCCTGGCTTCGGTAGGGATTTTGCTCTGTGTCCAGAGCCTTCAACTTAAAAGAAAAGAAATATTCATCGAGCACTAGTGGTCTTCACAAACGATAGAAGGTGAACAAGCAAATGATTTCGTTCCACAGTTATGGAATGCTGACTCTACCCCTCACGCACGATACTACATAAGTCGACAGCCAGTATACGTGTTCGATTCTCTATAATAATTGATTCAGCAACATCTGGTGTATAAACCGGATATAATATATTTCACCCCTGACAGCCGACGTTCCGTAGGGAGGCGCAGCCTTGATGGGGACCGTATGAATATGCAAAGCACGGAGGGCTTGGCACCGCTAGCATCACCGGGGAATCCTTGGAACATTATTATGGCCCAATAACGGTGCTCAGGTTGTGGCACCACCGGGATTTCACTGTTTATCGTCTCATGTATGACCCTTATGGTGAACGTTGAGGTGCGGGAAGTCACACTGTCGTCGTGGGTTTATATATATATATATATATATATATATATATATATATATATATATATATATATATATATATATATATATATTGTGAATTATTTCTCGGTTAGGGAATAAAGAACTCTACCTCAGTATTCCCTGGGTAACGTAAAAGGCGACTAAGAGGGGCGGGAGCGGGGGGCTGTAAAGTTTCTCCCCACCCTCGCTCTTTTCTTGTATGTCAGTTTCTAAAAGATGGAACAGAAGGAGTCACACGGATGAGCGCTCACCCTCCTCGAAGGATCAGGCTGGGATGTCTGAATGTGTGTGGATGTAACCAAGATGAGAAGAAAGGAGAGATAGGCAGTATTTCCAAGGAAAGGAACTTAGATGGTTTGGTTCCGAGTGAAGCAAAGCTCAAGGGTAAAGGGGAAGAAAGGTTTGTCTTTGGGATAAACTCAAGGGTTGATGTTGGGGCAAAAACTAAGGAAGAGGTAGTACTACTGTTGAAGCATTGGTTGTGGGAATGTGTTAAGTGTGAGAAAGTATGACCCATATTGATGTGGCGAAAAAGGAAGGTAGAATGCGAAGGACTGGTGATTATTAGTGCTTATGCACCTGGCCGAGAGAAGAAAGGGGATAAGATGCATATGTTCTAGGAGCAGCTGAGGGAGTGTGTCAGCAGTTTTAATGCAAAAAGATCGGATAATGGTGATGCGTGATATAAATGCGAGAGTGAGTAATGTGGCAGTTGAGGCTATAACTGGAGCACATGGGGTACTCAATAGGGTAAGTAGGAACAGTAAGCAGCTTGTGGAGTTGTGCTGAAAAAGGACTGGTAATACCTGGTTTAAGATGTGACATACATAAGAATACGTTCTTGACTAGGTAAGATGATAAGAGGGCATTACTGTATTGCATACTAATTAATAGGCGTGCAACAGAGACTCGTTGATGTGTTAAGAGGGGCAGCTGTTGGGATGTCGTGTCATTGCTTGGAGGTGACTAAGATGAAGATTGCTAAGGGTTTTTGGTAAAGAGGAAATGATATGAAAGAGAAAAGTGGTGAAAATATGTGAGCTTGGAAAAGAGACTTGCATGGAAAAATACCAAGAAATATTGAGTGTAGAATGGCAGCTGGTGAGAGTAAACGAAGAAAGGGGAGGGATGACGAATGGGAGATATTTAGAGTGTTGGAACTACAGAGTTAAAAGTTTGTTGAGTGTACCTGGTGAGTAGTAAGGGAAAGCGGTGATACAAACAGTGAAGGCATGCACTAATCATCAGACTGGAGAGGGATGATGTGGATAATGTCGCAGTCTTGGATCTGAAAGAAACATAGAATAAGGTTGATAGGGCTATTTCATGGAAGGTCTTACGAATACATAGTATGGGAGGAAAGCTGCTAGAAGTTGTGAGAATTTTTGGTCAAAAGTGTAAGGCATGAGTGCGAGTAGGAAGGGAGGAAAGTGAGGGAAGAGCATACGAAACACAAAGTTATAGAAAGGTAGAGAGTTTTTTTTCCTAGCCAGAGGGTTTCAAACTTGGGAGATTCAAGGTCCACAAAGCGGGCGGTAGGAGGTTTTATGCTCCAGTAAGCAGAAATACCACAGTTGGAACAGCGTGAGAAATTATAACTGGAGACCTGATCGTGTAGTGGAGAAGAAGACTTAGGATGTTGAGCTTAAGTGAGATGATGACTAGAAGCAGTAGACAGTTGTTGTTCTACAACGCAGCGAAGGTTAGATTTACGATCGCAAATGTTGCAGAAATGATCAGGGAAAGAGCCAGATCTAGGATTTGGGTCTGAGGAAGTGTCTGTAGAGGGGTTGGGTACCATGACGGCGTGCAGAAAGAATTGGCTGAAGAGAGATGATGCCTGAAGAATCACTGAGACTGATGGTTTTTGATTCCACTGTCGTTGCTTATGTTGGGTTTCCAGAGTAAAGTGGAGAATATTGTTATATTTGTATACCGTCACTGTATGGAGTACTGCTCTCACATCTGGATTGGTTCCAGCTCTGCAACCTTACTTGACAAAATTGTGTCGAAAGTGGTCCGAGTTTTTATACTCTTCAAGGCTGATCTCAAAACTTGGCAATCTTGCCCTACGCAGCAATGTTCGTTCACTTTCGCCTCCTCTGTAGGTGTCTGGTTTTTGATCCTGAGAGTTTGTGGCTTGTGTTACCCCACCACTTGTTAGACCACGCAATACTCGGCAGGCTGCTGCGTCACATGATTCCTGTGTGGTTGTTGGCAACTCATGGGTGGGTCGTTTTGATAACTGTCTTTCTCTACACCTCGAAACTTTGGAACTCTATACCCTCTCATTACTTTCAAAGTGACTGTGACCTGACACATTTCAAAAGACAGGTTTTTCACTTCCTCCAAATTTCTTAGGTATTTTTCTTTGTCTTCATTTATCCTTTCAGTAACCTTTCTATATTTCAATTAAGACCCAGCCTTGATGTAGACTTTTGTCCGTGACTAGACCCTCCAACTTTAAAGAAAATGTTCACATTTTTACAGGGTTGAATATTGTAGTGCTTTAATATTGGAAAGAGGACAAAGAAGGATTAATTCAAAGAACGTAATCGGCAACAGATCACTGGGTCCTTTCGAGGATGTTTGTGATAGTGGAAGATATCAGAATCTCACAGATTAATGTGGTAAAAGTTATAAGGTATACCGATATTTCAAAGAAAATAACCTGCAAATTGTCACTGTAACTCGGGGGGCCACAAATAATCTAAGCGAAATATTTGTTAAGTCTCTTCGTAAACGCATCTATAGTTCTGTAATTGGCAAATGGTTCTTCATGTTAATAGTTCTGTTGAAGAAAAGGTACCTCAGGGTAAAACGTTTCCCCACGAATTCGTAACCATCCCTGCGAGTGAAATCAGACGAATCATATGTAACTTGATAGATTATCAAAGCCTTTGATAATTCTGACTACTTGTAGTACATCACTTCTCAACCTTCTTTTCTAAGCTAGAGAGAATCATGTCGTTTAATCTGCTCTCGTAAGATTTGTGACTCAGCTCTGGAATCATCTTGGTAGCTCGACGCTTTACTCTCTCGATTCTGTCTGTCTTTTTGTGAGGTAGGATAACGAAAATTGAATGCTTTAGGTCACCGGAGATTATTAACCCCAAGTCTTTTTCTTCATTTCATTTTGCAGTTCAACAGAATTCATACTGAAGCTTGGCTTTTTCGTTTTTACTGCCGATCTGTAAAACTGCACTTATCGATATTGAAATTCTATACCCACGTATGATCCCAATCCACCAGTTTCTTTATTTCATTTTGAAGCTGTTCGTTGGTAGATATTATTCCCAGCTTTGTATCATCAGCTAATTGGTATTTTGCAATAGAGTCCATTATCAATATCACTGATATATATGAGAAACAGAACTAATCCCAAGACTGATCCTTGTAGCACTCCACTTCTTACGTGTAACCATATTGAGACTTGACGATTGATCGCAACTTTTTGTTGACGGCCACCCATCCAATTTCCTCTCCACCGAAGTACAACTCCGATGATGCCATAGGACAATTTTTGCCAGTAACCTTTGATATGGAACCTTGAATGTTTTTTTGAAAATCTAGGCAGATGATATCATCTGCTTTACTTTCTCAAGCAGATTTGTCAGGTATGAGCGATTTCGTCGAAAACCAAGCTGAAAATTGTTTAGCAAGTGGTGGTTCTCTAAATTGTTTACAATTCTACCTCCAGTGATGGTTTCTATAAGTTCTCCAATTACGGTCGTTAGGCTAATTGGATGACAATTTTCCGGGCAGTGACATAATACCCATTTTGAATATCGGTGTCACATTAACAAGCTTTTATTCATCTGGAAGTCTTTCCGTAACAAGTGACTTAATGAAAAGGGCAGTCAAGGGATTAACCATCTCGTTTTTCGTCTTTTTCATTGTCCTCGGATAAAACTTAGCAGGGCCTGCGGGTTTATTTATTTTCATTCTGTTTATTGCTGATAGCATGTCTTCACCTCTCATGTCAGTTTGTTGAGGAACGTTCTCCTCTCATGTCAATGATACTGGATTCTGGACTGGAGTTTTGTCTTCGATCGTAAATACAGATGCAAAAAAACAGTCGCTTAAGATTATTGCCATGACTTCGTAGTCTTGAATCAGATTACTCAACTGAAAAATTCCTTTGGGTTTCATTTAGTATTTTCAGCCATATACGCTTCGTATTGACGTTTACTTTGTCGTATAGCTACTGCTGCTTATTAGTCCCTTTCAGTTTCTTATGAACAGCTTTCTTAGACAAAAGGGCACTTTTCATTTCACCTTTCCGTCACCTTGGCTTCATTTTTGAAACAGACCGTTAGTTATGCACTGGCACACATGTTGCCCCTCCTGCTCATGTCGTTTCGTTGACCATATCATCCCAGGTTTGCCTATCGAGAATAATGCGATTATCATTAAAATTTGCATGTTTAAAATCAAGTATTTTTTTTTTCGCGTGTCATGTTGACCAACATTACTGGGAGAAATTGCTTTCTAGGATTATATAACCTAACTCGATTACTGCTTCTGTATTCTGAGATGGGGAGGCGCAGATATGAATTGAGAGAGAAAAACAAGATCAATAGGTTTGAATATTGCAAATGAATCATCAATCAATTTTACTGTGTCATGATTGACACTAATGTGTGGGTTTTATAATGACAACTTCACTGTTACTTACCTTGAACCTCGTAGTCCCTGTTGTTAGTAACCTTCTTGCCTCTGTTGACAAAGACTCCACTCCCTGTTAGCCCCTGTAGAGGCCCTGCCAATCCGTGTTTTGAACTGCCAGGCGTAGAGAAAAGGAACCAGATTAGGAACTTCCTGCAAACGAGGAGAACCAATGTGGACAGTGAAACGTTCTTGTCTCTTTTCTATTGAAGGTTTACTGGATAATATGATGGAATATTGGAGGAATAGAGGATGAAGAGACAATGTAGAAAAGTGAGGATTTGATATAATACTTTTTTCTTTATTTAGCTGAATGAGAGCCGGGGTTTGCAGTCGTTGCAGACGCAAGTGAATGTCATGAGTTCAAAAGGTACTCTTCTTCCCAGAGGAGTACAGGAACTGAAGGCAGCATGTCTGAGATTGGAGATAGGTCGAGGGCTGATGATGTACAGGGAATCAGGAAACAAGCTAGAGATGAGATACTGAGACAATGTCTGATTGGATAAATGAATGATGCGGTTGGGGTCCTGCGTGTGTGTGTGTGTGTGTGTGTGTGTGTGTGTGTGTGTGGTAGACAGGGAGAGAGAGAGAGAGAGAGAGAGAGAGAGAGAGAGAGAGAGAGAGAGAGAGAGAGAGAGAGAGAGAGAGAGACCACAAGAAAGTCTGTGAATGATGTGAGTATTACAAGGAAGATATATAACCCAGGAACCTCAGTGTGTTGTTGGGTGAGGTGATTTGTGTGGACTGGGGCGTCTGGGCTAACCAGTCTGGCCTCAACCAAGACGACGATCTAAGATAAATCTTCTACACTACTAATCTGGGTTTCCGAGAGGCTGGTGGGGCGGAGGTGTGTGTGTGTATGTGTGTGTGTGTGTGTCTCCTGCTGGTCTGATGTGGTATAAAACATTTCTCAACTCAGTTCACACAACTTGTTTTATTACCAGTATGTTGTTGTATGTTGTGTCTGCTGGTTGTGATGTGTTATCACCAACATGTTGTATATTGTGTCTGCTGGTTGTGAGGTCAGGCGAGGTGCTTCATACAACCCATGAGAAGGTTGTATTTTCCCCAGGTAGTTCACCATCAGTGTGGTGTTGTGAGTGGTCGGTGATGATGTACAGTTGTGGTCAGATCCTGAGGTCACGCCACGGTCAGGTCATCTTGAGAGTGTGGTTCACCTGCTTCCTGGTGAAGACACACTCAAGTGTGGTGGAAGAGTTCGTCCAGAGGATCTGGGTCTTGTTAAGGAGTCAGGGTTCACATCTCCACCCACCACGTGCAAGGAACGATGAAACGTGTTCATATGTGGAATGTTAGATAATGTTGTTGGTAACGCTGGAGGATGATGAATGGTGGATACTGTTGTTGGTAACGCTGTAGGATGATGAATGCTGGATACTGTTGTTGGTAACGCTGAAGGATGATGAATGCCAGATATTGGTAACACTGTAGGATGATGAATGCCAGATGTTGGTAACAGTGTAGGATGATGCATGCCAGAAGTTGGTAACAGTGTAGGATGATGAATGCCAGGTGTTGGTAACAGTGTAAGATGATGAATGCTAGATGTTGGTAACAGTGTAGGATGAAGTGGTGTTTACCTCCTCCTCCACTTTGGTTTGGCTCGCAATTAATCTCACGTTTTCCATTGTTGCTTCTTGTAACTTCAACAAGTTTTATTTTTCACAGAATTGTCTTTGTCTGGCTTCGAATTGTCTACATGGTCCCCTGTGTCATGCAAGAACACCCCCTTTTTTTTTTTACGTTGTGCTGTATATATATATATATATATATATATATATATATATATATATATATATATATATATATATATATATATATGGACCGTTTGGCGTTTGTTCATGGACTTCTGACTCAATAAATGTTTCGCCCGCTGGCTCACAGTAAATGGCATGGTGGTGTTATATCCAGGCGAGGGTATCTGCGGGAATTAATAATTTTGATTTACGTGGAATTACATCATAAAAGGTTTTTGATCGCTGTCGCCCACTGTTTGTGTGCCGGATAATTCTGGATATAGGAAGGAAGAGCCAAAAGATAAAAGCGATGGGAGTATTTATACCTACCATTATATATATATATATATATATATATATATATATATATATATATATATATATATATATATATATATATATATATATATATTGCTTTGTCTAACAGTAACCGTTGTAAGGGAGAGTGGTTAAAGGGGGTCACATGGCGTGGTTTGACCTGGGTAACTAGGTGTGTCTTGAGCAACTTTTTTATGTTTTCGTGTCTTGTCCATTCTCTCATAATGATTTAGGTTAAAGCTAGGATGGGCTTTAAAATTGCCACGGGGTCAAATTAACTTTCTTAGTATTAGCACTTAAAACAGATTCACTGACGTTGAGTGTGGCATAATCAGCTGAGGGGTATAGAATAACGGGATTTTCAAGATCTATGTGGTGATCATTCTCATGACAATGTCTAGCGATCGCATATTTGCGATCATCCCTGCGTATTGAATGACGGTGCCAATAACACCTCTCCGTTACAGTTTTTCAATACGCAGGGATGACCACAAAAATGCGATCGCTAAACATTGTCATGAAAATGATTACCCCATAGATCTTGAAAATCCCGTTATTCTATACCCCTCTGCTGATTATGTCACATGCAACGATAATGCATAAAGTATTCATATATATATATATATATATATATATATATATATATATATATATATATATATATATATATATATATATAAAGTAAATGTGAGTCAGGCATCTCTATAAATAAGTGAATATTTGCAGGTACAACTTCATGGAAACGGAAAATGCGAAGTTGTCAAACACTCTCGTGTATCACATCGTCAAGACTGAGCACAGATAAAGAAAACCAGAATACGATATACCAGCCACCACTGGGAGGAGCAGCCACACGAGTCACGGGATATGCAAGCGGGTTGAGGCACAGGTCACCCTTGACGACCTCACCTCTCTCAAGTTACAAGATCAGGTTAGTCTAGGTTTGGGCAAACATATTTGCAGTATTATTTTTTTTCTACTTATAAAGTTATCTAATCTATTTCAACTAACATTTTCATTCATACTGATGTCTTCACAATGATTCATAAGTTACGATTGTACAATATGTCTATTTGTTATTGAGATGTTGTGTGTGATAGTCTAAGGATTGTCCCGGTCAATATGGTGATGAAAATCTCTAAAGGTGATCAAAACAATATATTAGAACGAGTGGAGCGATGTCAAACTCTCTTCTCCACCTGCAACAGTTTGCTTATGTTGCCGTTGTAATGTACCATTTTCCTTTGTTATCACATCTTGTTCAAACATCGAACTTTTCCATAACTTTAGCTTATCTACAATATTTGGCTAATTCCCTTTAGAACATTACCCTGCTGTACGACCCAACTGTACGACATTTTAAGTACGACGATACGATCTCTTGAGCACGACGGCACGACCCCATAAGCAACGATTGTACGACTTCTTCGGTATGACTGTGAAAGAGGGACCATTTACCTAGCCCTTAAGGGTTTAGGTCAAAGGTCACAGTACGATATTCAAGGGGCTTGTGTCGTGCTCATGGGTCGCACCATTGGTCAAGGGTCATACCATCGTGCTTAATGGTCGTACCGTCGTGTGGAGGGGTAGTAACGTCGTGCCTAAGTGTCGTAACGTCATTCTCAAGGGTGGTACCGTCGTGTTCAAGGATCGTACCGTCGTGCTAAAGGGTCGTACCGTCATGCTCAAGGGTCGTACCTTCGTGCTCAAAGGTCGCACCGTCGTGTTCAAGGGTCGTACCGTCATGTTCAAGGGTCGTACCTTCGTGCTCAAGGGTCGTACCGTCGTGTTCAAGGGTCGTATCGTCATGTTCAATGGTCGTACCTTCGTGCTCAAGGGTCGTACCATCATGTTGAAGGGTCGTACCGTTGTGTTCAAGGGTTGTACCGTCATGCTGAAGGGTCGTACCGTCGTGTTCAAGAGTCGTACCGTCGTGTTCAAGGATCGTGCCTTCGTACTGAAGGGTCGTACCGTCATGTTCAAGGGTCGTACCTTCGTGTTGAAGGGTCGTACCGTCATGTCCAAGGGTCGTGCCGTCATGTTCAAGGGTCGTACCTTCGTGTTCAAGGGTCGTACCATCGTGTTTAAGAGTCGTATTGTCGTGCTCAAGGGTCTGGGTACACCAGGGCTCCGCCTCATAACATCATCACATGAACAACATCACTGACGAAGGTTTTACTCTGAAGTTATCTTCGCCAGGAAGAGGAGAAGCGATCATGACGGGATGATGATGATGTCTTCCATCATTATATAATAATGATGCCGTCAAGAATCTTAGACAATATCTTAAAGTCTCACTACAGATAGCGACAACCTATTTCTCAGCGCCACACAAACTCTCACTTTCCACTTCCATCCAAAATAGGAGAAAATTATTCACTCTCTGCCGCATCGATTTTATTATTGATAAAGCGTTAAAGTAGATTAAATATTCTCAGTTTCTAACCTTCAATCGCTTTCTTTTAGTCTCTTTCTTCTATATCAACTGATATGATTTTCTCAGATAATTCCCTTCTGAAATATTTTTTTTTTCTGTTTTCATAATTTATTGTTTTTCACTTTCTAAGGAAGTTTAGGAGGAAACGTGTGTCATTTATTAATTCTTTTCATATTGATATATTAACTCTACCCCACACTTCCCGTGCCAGGCTATAAGCCTCTACAGTAACATTCTCCATAGCTTGATGGTCGAGAGTACAGATGGAACTGAGGCTCAGAGAAATATTCTTTAAACTACTCATTATGTAATCAGTCAAACTAGGTAATTGGCCTCTTAACGTCTCAACTTTTTTTTTTATCAGACTCTCATTAGTTCAGTTTCAGCATAACTCATCCGATAAATTATCAACATTATGGTTATCTGTGTTTTGTGCCCCAACCTCCTGTTAACATCTGGTAATTTAACATTTCTCTTATACCAGTTTCCCCCTGTGTTAAGGTTAACATTAACACTGGCAGCTATGGTTCAGTGACGTCTGTCTATATATATATAGTTCATCCACAGTGATGATAGTTGTATCTATAATAAACCATCGGTCTTCACATAATATCTTAACATATTTCGTAAATCTGAAAATTCGTGAAGATGTGAGTTAGAATTTAGAAGTAAACGAATCTGAGTGGACGCATTCCCGGACCTGACCACACAGACCCTGACACCGGTCAAAACACTACAGATGTGACCTGGACCTGACCACACAGACCCTGACACCGGTCAAAACACTACAGATGTGACCTGGACCTGACCACACAGACCCTGGCACCAGTCATTACACTACTGGTGTTACTGGTGTGACCTGGACCTGACCACACAGACCCTGACACCAGTCATTACACTACTGGTGTTACTGGTGTGACCTGGACCTGACCACACAGACCCTGACACCAGTCATAACACTACAGGTGTGACCTGGACCTGACTACACAGACCCTGGCACCAATCATTACACCACTGGTGTTACTGGTGTGACCTGGACCTGACCACACATCCTTCCCTCATTCTCTCCACATGTCCCAACCATCTCATACATCCTTCCTCACTTCTCATCATTAGTGATAACATATCTACGTTATCTCTGTTATCTTCAGTGCTTATTCCCTCCAGCTTTGTCTTGCCCCGGATGGTTCTTGCTGGCAGAACCTTGGGAAACGTGGCCGAGGAAAGGAAGTGGTCTGAGGGAATCCTAATGGTGGCCGGAAGTGACGACGTAAGAAAGTCTTGGTTTGTACAGAAAAGTTGGATGAAAAGATTTGTGTTGGTTTAGTGAGACGTGTTGTGTTGCGTCCACCACAGTCGTGAGGGAAGATAGTTTGTGTTGGGTTAGTGAGACGTGTTGTGTTGCGTCCACCACAGTCGTGAGGGAAGATAGTTTGTGTTGGTTTAGTGAGACGTGATGTGTTGCGCCCACCACAGTCGTGAGAGAAGATAGTTTGTGTTGGTTTAGTGAGACGTGATGTGTTGCGTCCACCACAGTCGTGAGGGATGATAGTTTGTGTTGGGTTAGTGAGACGTGATGTGTTGTGTCCACCACAGTCGTGAGGGATGATAGTTTGTGTTGGGTTAGTGAGACGTGATGTGTTGTGTCCACCACAGTCGTGAGGGATGATAGTTTGTGTTGGGTTAGTGAGACGTGATGTGTTGCGTCCACCACAGTCGTGAGGGAAGATAGTTTGTGTTGGGTTAGTGAGACGTGTTGTGTTGTGTCCACCACAGTCGTGAGGGAAGATAGTTTGTGTTGAGTTAGTGAGACGTGTTGTGTTGCGTCCACCACAGTCGTGAGGGAAGATAGTTTGTGTTGGGTTAGTGAGACGTGTTGTGTTGCGTCCACCACAGTCGTGAGGGAAGGAAATGATTCTTATGATTCTTATCCTGTAACTAATCCTTGACCTTTGTGGACATCTTTTTGCTATTACATCAACATCTTGAGCACGACGGTACAGCCCTTGGGTACGATGGCCTGACCTTGTCCTGACCATTCCAGGTCAAGCCAGAGGCTCAGGTTATCTTACACAAAGGTCATACCATGGTGTTAAGGGAGTCCAATCCCCTTGCCCGCCATTCCATGTCTGTCTCTAACGTCGTTTCTCATTCCCCAGCACACCAGTATCCAGTCTGTTGCATTTCTCAAGTCTCCCAGGACTCGCCTTTTCATCGTATTCCACGAGCAACACACAACTGTCTCGTTTTCGTCTGCACTCTTCGCTCCACCATGGGTTAGTAGCTGCGCCTGTTGTTTCGTCTCGCACGTTTCCTTCTTGGGCGCGCGCGCGCGCACACACACACACACACACACACACACACACACACACACACACACACACACACACACACCTAAGGATTGTGAACGTTTTCAAAGCAAAGCTCGGCCATCAACACATGTATGTCACCCTAAGTGTATAGTTGCTGGGAACTCACAGACAGCACTTGCCAGTAGGCAATGCTGTCTGTGAAAGTCGGGCAGTTTATATCATGGGATTGTATCATGCCATGGATCAAACATGGATAATAGATCACTTCGATGATTATGTTAGACATTGATATGGATATACAGATTAAGAGTCTTTTGACGAATGATATCGTATATCTATCTACATATCTACGTATCCATCTATATATATATATATCTATCTACCTTTCATTCCAACACCATTCTTCACTCACACAGTCTTGATCAAGTACATACAGTCATGCAATTTTTATAGGAGATAATTTTCAAGGATTCTGGTTCCCAAATCCCAGTCCTGCAGGTTGGAGCGTTTAATTCCCTAAGGGTAAACTTGAAGACACTAACTGCATTTAATGGCAACAGTTGCCTCGTAGGTTTTCAGCACTAGCATTTCTTTATGGCAGGGGTGAACATCACAGAGTAGGTAACGTACGAGCCGTGTTGGTCCGTTGGTCCATGGTAACGTACCTTGTGTCCTTATTGGTCGCTTGAGACTCTGGTCGGCTTAGTCTACCCAAAACAGCTGTAATGTGTCTTCATATTCCAGATTTACCTCAGAGTGTCTCTAGGTCTGATGTATCATTACGAATGGATGACCACGTTACCAATACCTTGGAAAATCATCGTGTGTTATACACAATATATCCTGGGTCTGACACTGGTCATGGTGTCAGCAGCATCACCAGTCCTGGGCCTGACACTGGTCATGGTGTCAGCAGCATCACCAGTCCTGGGTCTGACACTGGTCATGGTGTCAGTAGCATCACCAGTCCTGGGTCTGACACTGGTCATGGTGTCAGTAGCATCACCAGTCCTGGGTCTGACACTGGTCATGGTGTCAGTAGCATCACCAGTCCTGGGTCTGACACTGGTCATGGTGTCAGTAGCATCACCAGTCCTGGGTCTGACACTGGTCATGGTGTCAGCAGCATCACCAGTCCTGGGTCTGACACTGGTCATGGTGTCAGTAGCATCACCAGTCCTGGGCCTGACACTGGTCATGGCGTCAGCAACATCACCAGTCCTGGGTCTGACACTGGTCATGGCGTCAGCAATATCACCAGTCCTGGGCCTGACACTGGTCATGGCGTCAGCAACATCACCAGTCCTGGGTCTGACACTGGTCATGGCGTCAGCAACATCACCAGTCCTGGGGCTGACACTGGTCATATCAGAAGGGCTGAGGGTAATTGCTTGACACTGAAATCGTTGTTTCTGTTGTCGAAATTCTCTTCCCATATTATGTCGGGCAACAGCTTCTCTGACGCTATTGCTCGAACATCGCTCGATATCCTACATCCAGCCACCTGGAACAGCGCAGGATATCCAGGCAGAATCCTTCTTATGTAGGCCGTAGGACAGTCCTCCATGCTAACATGATCTTCCTTACTCAACACTTCAGTCCATAACTCCGGACAGTGATTGCAGTTATTCCTCTCTACCTCGAGCAGAAAACTCTTTCACTCGTTCTCTCTACGCATCTCTGTCTCTCTAATGAGAGTCATGGCAAGAAGTCCTCTTAAAATGGTCCTGGGGATCGTTGTAATACTCCTAGATCAGGAGGGTGGTGCTCTCTCGCGCGGCTGCTGTCTTCTACATACAACTTACAAACATGAAGGTTGTACGATGGTGTCGAGCATCACTTTAACACACTCAAGTCAGGAGGGTTGTACTTCCCTGGGTGGCTGCTCTGTACAAGTACTGATACGTGGGATTGTAAGATGGTTCTAAGCATCACTTCAACGACCATAATTCAGGAAGGTAGTTCGACAACATATTCTGGAACTCTATTTGTGATATGATTTATAAATGTGCGATGATTTTCTCTAATTGTAAGTAACTTGTATCACATTTCTTACGGGCTACATTCTAGATTTTCATAGCAGAAAATTTGCTTGAATTACCTGTTTTTCACTTTTCAATTTCCCTTCCCCAAAAGCAATTATCTTGACTTCGTTTACATCCACGTTCAATTTCCTCTTCCCACAGACGCTTCCTAAATCCTTTCCCTTGCCAACCAGCCTTGTGCTGACCCCTGTGTTAATTATCCTTCGTTATATGACAACAGATTTACCCTCAGTTTCCTCTCACTATCCTACTCTCCTTCTCTACCCTCACTTCCAGCCAGTGTTCTCGGAAGAAAATTGTGAAATGATTTTCCTAATCATCACCACTAACACTGTGTCGCTTTGTATTAAGTGGGTCAATTGTTCTCTTCCAAATAGCTTTGCAGAGCCATACAGAAGACTCAGTTGTCCCTGGCAAGATCAGCTGTAAGTTAGGAGCGGGACGTTAGGTCACCAGACTATACCACCAAACACTGTCACTTGTCCCGGGTGTCATCTGTCTCCTGGGTTCCACTTGTCCCGGGTGTCACCTGCCTCCTG